>NC_045441.1:143906704-143921541 GCF_002776525.5 Piliocolobus tephrosceles
ACCAGCACCATCCAGACCAGCATCACCCAGACCAGCACCATCCAGACCAGCATCATCTAGACCAGAACCATCCAAACCAGCAGCACCCAGACCAGCAGGGCCCAGACCAGCTCCTGCACCTAGATCAGCTGCTGTATCCAGACCAGCTGCTATACCCAGACCAGCAGGGCCCAGACCAGCACCATCCAGACCAGAACCACCCAGACCAGCACCACCCAGACCAGCACCATCCAAACCAGCAGTGCCCAGACCAGCTGCTGCACCCAGACCAGCGGCACCCAGACCAGCAGCAAACAGACCAGCAGTGCCCAGACCAGCAGCGCACAGACCAGCTGCTGTACCCAGACCAGCTGTGCCCAGATCAGCTGTGCCCAGATCAGCTGCTGCACCCAGACCAGCAGCACCCAGACTAGCTGCATCCAGACCAACTGCAGTAGCACCCCCGGGGCTGGGCCCCTGCACAGGCATTTTCAAAGCTCCCAGGAGACTCTGCTGTGAGCCAGGTTAAGACCCTCAACCCAAGACAGCCTTATCATGCCAGGCTTAGGACGCCCGCTCCTTCTTCAGCTAGTGCCCTCATCTTTGTTCCACAGTCAGGCCACAGTGCCCACAACTGTTTAGATTAAAACAGAGACCACCTCCCTTCACATTTCACCATGAATCCCTCCCCCGCCACAAAAGCTGTAATCCAGCAAACAGGTGGAGAAGAGCGTGCTCGAAGACTAACCTAATGGGAGAGATCAGGTTTAAATTAACATCTGGGACGGCCGACAGGGAAGGAAAACCACACAGAGGCAGGAGGGGAAGGAGGAAGGCGTGGAGACCAGTGGATATGCTCCCCCGGAGGGCGAGGGCGTTTCCATCCACTACCAGTTCCCTTTACTTGACTGAACATTGTAACCCCAGATTTCCTATGTTGAAACCCTAACCCCCAAGATGAAAGTATTTGGAGGTGGGGCCTTTGGGAGGTGATGAGATCATGAGGGTGGAACCCTTGGAGCCTTTCCACCACTGAGGTCAGAGCAAGAAGATGGCCCTCTGCAACTTGGAATAGGGCCCTCCCCAGAACCTGGCCACGCTGCGCTGGCACCCTGGCCTCAGACTTGCAGCCTCAATAAATGCCTGTTGTTTATCAGCCACCCAGCCTGATACGTTCTTCCAGCAACCCAAACAAACTGAGACATGAAAGTGGCGTTGTTCGTCTGGGGTAATATCTGAGGTTCACTGCCTCATGCCAAGGAAATGAAGGATGTGGACACATAAGGAGTGAGGTTAAGAGTGAAAGTTTAATAGGCAAAAGAAAGAGAAAAGCACTCTCCTGAAGAGAGGGAGGGTCCTAAGCCGGTCTTCTGGTCCAAGGTGAAGTGCAGGAGGTTTTTTAAATGAACCTGAGGCAGCACTGTCTGATGTACATAAACCACAAACGATTGGTCACATCAGGTGTACCATGTGCATGATGTGCAAAGAACTGGTTAGGACTAGGTGTGCCATTTGTATTGCTCATGAAGAAGCTGGCCGCCCCAGTCTTATTTTTTATTTTATTTTATTTTCTTTGAGACAGAGTCTCTGTCACCCAGGCTGGAGTGCAGTGGGTGCCATCTCAGCTCACTGCAGCCTCCACCTCTCAGGATCAAGCGATTCTCCTGCCTCAGCCTCCCAAGTAGCTGGGATTACAGGTGCCCACCACCACACCTGACCAATTTTTGCACTTTTAGTAGAGATGGGGTTTCACCATGTTGGCCAGGCCGGTCTCGAACTCCTGATCTCAAGTGATCCACCTGCCTTGGCCTCGCAAAGTGCTAGCATTACAGGTGTGAGCCACTGCGCCTGGCCTGCCACCCCAATCTTTTATTATGTAGGTGGGTTCTCTACCTGGCTGGCACCATGTTGCCTGCCTCATTACTGTGCAAGTGGTGACAAAGGAAAGGGAAGATGGCGCCTCCATGCTGAACATGCCCGGCCCTCAGGTAGCCCTTTTCTGTTGGCACAGCTGCCGGCATTCGCCCGTGCAAACTTCCAGCTTGCTTATTTATGTTTGTAGCTCTATTTTTCAGGCTACTCTTTGTTTGTTAGAAAAGAAATGGGCCGGGCGCGGTGGCTCAAGCCTGTAATCCCAGCACTTTGGGAGGCTGAGATGGGCGGATCACAAGGTCAGGAGATCAAGACCATCCTGGCTAACACGGTGAAACCCCGTCTCTACTAAAAAAATACAAAAAACTAGCCGGGCGAGGTGGCGGGCGCCTGTAGTCCCAGCTACTCGGGAGGCTGAGGCAGGAGAATGGTGTGTACCCGGGAGGCGGAGCTTGCAGTGAGCTGAGATCCAGCCATTGCACTCCAGCCTGGGTGACAGAGCGAGACTCCGTCTCAAAAAAAAAAAAAAGAAAAGAAATGATTTGGGGACTGCTTCTTGTTAAAACGGAAACCTTGCCAAGGACTCCTTTACCGTCACTACCTACCTAAAATAATTTCTTTCTAGCTCCTGTATCAGCATCCCCAGCCCTCCCTCCCTTTCACCTGGTCCCTGTCCCGCTCCATCCTGTCCGCTCACAGTTGGCACTGATTTCCTTGATTGCAGAGATGCCTGGAAGCCCCAGAGCAACCTGTGCCTGGACCCCAAAAAAACCACAGAACCTAGGAGGGGAAACAAGAGAAACGATTAATTATTAGAAATAAATTGCATACATTAAAACGATGGTTACAGAAGGTCAGAGAAGTCAAGAATTTAGACTTTAGATTTTAAAACCACAGTGTTCTGACTCCAAAACATCTGAGGAATATGGGAAAATGCCTAGTTTCTCTCCAGGGAATCCCACATCCAACTATTTTATTTGTTTCAAAGCGTTTTCATCAGATTTTAAAGATGGTTTACTGCCTGAAGATGAAAGGAATGCTTGTCGGAGTAATTTTTCATAGTTCTGCTCTTTTATCTAACTAGATCAAGAAACTAAGGAGGTGTTTAGGAAAATGGCTGCATTTTGTACCTGTGGGAGCTTCAAAAGCACTGGAGATGCAAAACAGTTCTCAAATCATCCAAACACATTTTGCATCTGGAAATACGTACATACTCATTTACCTTCAAATTCCTAAAATGATGCCTTCTGAAGTTGCCAGTTTTCCCTTCTGCTTACAGTGTTGATGCCTCATCTCCAGAAAGTGGGGAATGTTTTGTTTTGTTTTTGTTTTTTTAGACGGAGTCTCGCTGTGTCACCCAGGCTGGAGTGCAGTGGCACGATCTCGGCTCACTGTAACCTCTGCCTCCCAGGTTCTCCCACCTCAGCCTCCCGAGTAGCTGCGACTACAGGCACGTGTCACCACGTCCGGCTAATATTTTGTATTTTTAGTAGAGATGGGGTTTCACCATTTTAGCCAGGATGGTCTCCATTTCCTGACCTCATGATTGGCCTCCCACCTCGGCCTCCCAAAGTTCTGGGATTACAGGTGTGAGCCATCCGCCTGACCTGGAAGGCGGGGAATGTTCTTTTTGCTGCCCAAAGCAGGAAGGATTCCTGAGACTTACTCATCGGCCAAAAATATTCCTCAACTGCAAATCTCTTAAAGGCCACCTGGATCACCTTAGTCCCAAGCCTCGCCCAACTGGACACATCACACAACCGTCTACCAACGGTGCCTAGCTTTGAGGTTCTCCCAAACCACAGCAGCAAGCTCACAAATGCCTCCTCAGCACTGAGCAGATGGAGGGTGTCTGTGCTGAACATCCTGTGTCTCAGTGTCCCATCCAAGCTGTCTGGGGCTGGCCCCTATGAGAAAGGCTCCTCACTCATTAAAAACACAATAACATGGCAATGTGGGGTGGAGAGTGACAGCCCAGACCTGCATTGAGGTTTGGTTCCCAAAGCTCACGTTGATTTTGTTCTGTTTTCTTTCCTAATAGCCATCTGATGGTCTGAGAGCTCCGAATGAGAACACAAACTTAGACTAAATAAACCACTAAGTTGAGAACTTGGATCGACCAGCAGGCATATCTTCCTAAACTGTGAGTCATTACCTGGGTCTCAGACCAGCCTTGCCAAGTGCACTGCATTTTTGAAGTGGCCTAAATGGGTTTGTTCTGCTCCCATAGATCAGTCCTCATGTTATCCCAGCAGGGAATTGATTGTGAAAGAAAATGTTCTGACTCAAAAGGAAAAGAAAAATGCACATCGTTCATCAAATACTAAAAGTTATTTGATGAGTCATATTTCAGTTTGAAACTGACTTGCAGATGAGTCTTCTTTTACTCTCACCATGTAACCCATGCAAAATTTGCATCTAAGCATAATAAAGATGAATAAGATCTTGCATTTCAAGATTTAGTAGTTTTAAGGTACTGGTGTTTCTGCACCCCCCCAAAATGAATGATGTTATGAATAATGTGTTAACCCAAATATTTTAAGTGGATAAAATATATTTGAAAGAAATAGGAAGCATATTTTCCCAATCAGAAGAATTCCTTTGTAATGCAATTAATCAAGTGTTACTTTTAACTTATTCACCTTATGAATTCGAGTTTTGAAAATCTCATTTTTCTAAAGCAGAATAGACCTACCTAGCCTGGTTTGAATGTCCTGTCCCCTGCCCCTGATTTCCCTTTGAACAGACGAAACAAAGAAAGTCTGCAACCTTCAATGCGATGGCTTCCCTAAGGAGTTCCAGTTACTCACGCATTCTCTAAAATCCTATACCAACTCTGCTGTTCAAGGACCCTTTATATAACGTCAACAAGATCTCTAGCGTTTCCTTATCATCACCACCACCATCACCATCTCCATCACCATCAACGCTGTTGCAGAGCCAACATGGGAGCATCAAACTGTAAATCTGGATTGTTTCGGAGCATGTATTCAATTTTGAATGAATTGACAGGCCATATTAAACAACACATGCTCATATTACATATTATCCAGAAATATAAAACAGGCTAAAACCCTCAATCATTTCAGCCCCATATTCTAAGACTGGTCCTTTCTCAGGAGCCGTTCACACGCAGTGCCGAGGATGGCCAGCAGATGGCAGCACCAAGGCTCAGAAAGAGCAGAAACCAAGCGGGAGCTAAAGGGGCGTTCGATGCCCACTGTGACATCGTCAGGACACCTAAGAAGGCAAATTATGTTCTTTCTTCATTATTTTCTTTCTAAACACATTTGACAACCCACCTTTTATTAACACGTCTGCATCCTCTAAGACAATGCTTTTGCACACCACCACGCTCCCGCAGCACAAGGTCTCAATCGGGGATTCAGAAGGCTAAGATCCTATATAAAGAATATTTATGTCTTAATCGTCTTGAAAGCTTGGCATGGTAATTGAAGAATTCAAAGGTCAAAAAATCTACTTTGTCTCTCTTAGTTTTCAGAAAATCAAGAAGCCAACCACGCCAAGATTGATGGAAATACATTTTCCTTGTCTCTTCCACATATTATACTAAGTGGTAATGTCAAACTGCCAGGAGTTTCTGATGCTTTCTCTCTAAAGGTGAATATGCCTGAGTGTGCCCCAATAGAGATGCTCACTTATAAGTAAAAGGAAGAGCAGAGAAATCGCAAAATAAGTCATCACAAGGATAGTAAACATTGGAAAAAATGTTTAACCTCACTAGCAATCAAACACGAAAAAAAAAAACCCACCAAGATGTCATGATTCACTATCAAATTATTGCACATCAAAATGTATTAATAATGAGTCCTACATGAGAGAAAATAAATTGATGCAACCTTTCTGGAGGGAATTGGAGCCAGAGACTCAGGAGCTTTAAAAATATTCATAGCCTTTGACTTTATTAGCAACCGTCTTGGGACTCTAACCCGAGAAAAAATCTGAAAATCCAAAATACGGAGTCAAGATTTTTCATTCCAACGGTACGTGTAACAGTAAAACGCAGGACACATTCTAAATATTGCGACAGAATAGTAACTCAATTCTATTTATATGACTGTATCTATTTAGTCAATGAAATAATGCCCATACATACTTTCAGAGCCAAGCGTCTGAAAGGATATAGGCAAGCTGTCTCTAAATAGTAGGATTAATGATCGTTTCATGCTATTCTTTTGCTCATCTATGTTTTTAATTTTATGCAACAAACCTGTTTTAGGAGGAAGAAAACCAGTAAAAGAGACTTCATATAAAAAATCAGTTTACTCACAGCGTAGGAGCAAGTATTTATAATAAAGTATTAAGTGGATAAAAGGGAGATACAAATTCTCTATACAGTCTGGTCTGAACTATGTGAGACCATACACTGTACATAAAAGAGGGAGATAAACCAAAAGTGGTTCTCACTTACGGTGGGGCTATGGGTAATTTTATTACTTTCTCCATTTTATGTTTTCTACAATGAGCCTACATTATATTTTATGTCAGAAAATAATAATTTTAATGAAAATTTGAACTGTGATCCATAATAAAAATTAACTCAAAATAGATCATCCATACTTAAATGTACAACCTAAAATCATAAAACTTCTTGAAGGAAACATAGAAGAAAATCCTGGCAACCTTGGGTTACACAAAGATTACTCAGGACACTAAAAATACAACCCACACGAGAAATCGAAAACCTGGACTTCATCGAAATTTAAAACTTCTGCTTTTTGAAAGACACTTAGGAATATGAACAGACAAGCCAGGGACTGGAAGGAAATAATTTGCAAAGCACAAACCTGATAAGGACTTGTATTCACTTTATAAAAAGAATGATGAAAACTTGATCAAAAGAAAACCCAATTTTAAAAATGGGCAGAAGTTTCAAACAGACATGTCACCAAAGAGAGTATATGGAAGGCAACGGCGCTCGTGGAAGAGCCCAACACCCCAGTTATCATTCGGGAAAAACAAATTGAGCCACAATGAAATACAGCAACCCATCTATTAGAATGGCTAATTTTTTTTTGGAGTCTCACTCTGTCGCCCAGGCTGGAATGCAGTGGCACAATCTCGACTCACAGCAATCTCCGCCTCCCAGGTTCATGTAGTTCTTCAACCTCAGCCTCCCAAATAGCTGGGACTACAGGCACCCGCCACCACGCCAGGCTTTTTTTTTCTCCGCATTTTAATAGAGACGGGGTTTTACCGTGTTGCCCAGGCTGGTCTCGAACTCCTGAGATCAGGCAATCTGCCCGCCTTGGCCTCCCTAAATGCTGGGATTACAGACATGAGCCACTGCACCAGGCTAATATTTTTAAAAACCTGGCAATACCAAGTATTGACAGGGATTTAGAGCAGCTTCTGCCACATTCTGCTGGTGCAAGTGGCACAGGCACCTTGGAAACCGACTGACAGCTTTTTATCGGTAAACATAAGCTTCCTTATTACCCACAAATTTCACTGCTCGGTATTCACCCAAGAAAAATGAAAACTTAGGTCCACATGAAACCCATATACAAAAGTTTATAGCACTTATGTATGTAGGTATGTATGTATCTATTTTGAGACCGAGTCTCTCTCTGTCACCCAGGCTGGAGCGAACTGGCGTGATCTCGGCTCACTGCAAAATTTGCCACTCAGGTTCAAGCGATTCTCGTGCTTGAACAACGCAGGGCTATTGCCTGAATCTTGGTGTGGATTTTTGGAAACAAGGCCAATTAGGTCACTAATTAATTTCATTTAGTAGCGCAAGCAGAGGTTCCAGTCAATCAGATTTAAAACTTACTTTTAACACGTGCCTCTGTTTCATTAATTTTCATTTCAGGTCCCCCATATGGAGAAGAAAAGTGTGTCTTTATCTTGTTATTTGAGGATCTTTTTTAGGTTTTGTTGCTGCCCTAAGGAAGAAAAGGAATTCTCCTTTATCCCCAGCGTCCCAGGAAGGAACCAGGAAGTAGAATGACAGCAATATTGGAAACTACTTTCCATCCGAAGTGATCTGGTACAATCAATGGCCCTTCCTGCACACAGACAACAGAATATACAGAGCTCTGTGGAAAGAGTGAAATGAATTGCATTTTTTTAAGATGCTGCTCAAGTTTGCATTCTCAGAAAGCCTCTGCTTCCCTAAACTCTGGGTTTCCCTTTTTACTACGCCCAGTAATGATGAGCTGAAGTACAAATTGCCCTCCCAACAAACTTCCAAGCAACTCTAGCACAGTCGCCTTCTTTTTCTTCAAACTGTGACTTCCAAGCACTTTTACACTTTGCTTGGTGACATGGAACACGTACGCTATACACATAGGGAACAAAGTTTCCTGAGGAAACACCTGAGCGGGTGCAGTGTCCTCTGCTAGTTTTCATTCTGTTCTCTACGGCACGTTTCATTTATTAAAACGCTGGTCGAGACCCTCTAAAAACTCCATCCCTCAAGAAGGAGTCAAGTGATCCATGATGTGAAAACCACAACCGGGTGAGCCTGGCTGCACAACGCCACAGAGAAAAACACAACCCAGTGAGCCTGGCCGCACAACGCCTCAGAGGAAACCACAACCCAGTGAGCCTGGCCGCACAACGCTTCAAAGCCTCATTACCGACTGTGGCTCCCTGAGGCCATGGGCTTTGGCAGCCTGTGGTAGCTGGTGGCTTTCCTGACCGCACTACTTCACGTCATTCTGTTCATGGCCTTCAATGTGATTCAAACTGCTGTTTCTTTCAAATAAAAAATAATCTGGCCGGCCGCAGTGGCTCACACCTGTAATCCCAGCACTTTGGGAGTCCGAGGCATGGGGATCACCTGAGGTCAGGAGTTCGAGACCAGCCTGGACAACATGCTGAAACCCCATCTCTACTAAAAATACTAAACATTAGCTCAGCATCGTGGTGAGCACCTGTAATTCCAGCTACTTGGGAGGCTGAGGCAGGAGAATTGCTTGAACCTGGGAGGAGGAAGTTGCAGTGAGCCGAGATCGCACCATTGCACTCCAGCCTGAGCAACAAGAGTGAAACTCTGTCTCAAAAAAAAAAAAAAAAATCTTATTTTTCTCATCATTAGACCAAAAAAAGAAAAAAATCTGCAACTAGGTCAAATCAAATCAAGTAGGAATTCATCAAGGGGATGGATTTTGTTAAGTTTCTATTGACTGCACAGAGCAGGTCTGGGTTTCCCTGCACTTCCTCCCTTCTGTCTGGGAAGCCCCAGGGGAGGCTGCACTGCAGGTGGCTTGAGTCTCCTGGTCCCTGGGAGAGTTGCCCCCACGGCTCAAGTCTGGACGCAGCCCTCCAGGACACCCGTGCTGGTGCTCCACCCTCGGGAACCCCCAGGAGCTCCACAGACTCAATTCCCAGGCAATGGTAATTTCAAAATTCCCCAAGATGCGGCTTTCCTTGACTGACAGAGGCACCTTCTTGCTGCTTCCTGGCACTTCCTGCTTCCTGGGGGAGGGAAACCATGTCCTCCTCCCCTCCACTCTCCAGAAACCACCCCTGGTGATGTGGATGTTTTTTGAGGGACACCTTTAAAGCATGGGGTTAAAATTCCAATAGTCGTCTCTCTTCCACCTTCCTTTAAAGACATTATCTCCCAGCTTGTTTCTTCGCATTCAAGCAGGGCGCATGGCCTGCAGCCTTGGCCTGCTAACAGCATGGAATTGTGACCACGGTGTCCAGGGCAGACTGAGAGGGAGGGCGTGCCTGACACTGCCAGGGACCGTCTGCTTCTCTCGTTCTGTGGCAGAGCTTCCCAGATCATGGGAGACATTCATGCCACTGTTTGGAGCACCCCTAGATAAACAGGAACCCCAGCCAGGAAATTTCCCCTATGGCCTGTGAGTTCCCAGGAGCTCTGTGCTCCAAACATGAGCTGAGCTGACAACAGCAAAGGAAAGAGCTGGAGAAGCATCAACCACCCAGGCCATCACGTGCCCGGGAGGGAAAATGTGGAAAGGTCCTGGGTGCGCAACAACACAGTACACCAGCGAAACATAAGGGATATCCAATGGGAATCCACCCCAGTCTTGCTACTGCAGCAGTGGGAAACTCATTTGCATGCACTAGATTCATCTCCGGGTGATAGCTCCACAGTTAAGGAAAAGAAAATACCCAGCGAAACATAAGGGACATCCAACGGGAATCCACCCCAGTCTCATCTCCTGGTGATGGCTCCATAGTTAAGAGAAAGAAACTACCATCGCAGGTTTTCAAAATGCAGAACAATGTCATCAGATAAACGAATTGGGTGGAATTCCTACTCTGCTCGTGGGAGCCAGAATCTTCCTCTGTGTATACTTGGCCTTAACTCAGAAACACCAGCCAAAGGCAGCTGTCCCCTTGGGGGCACCCTGGCTTCTCGGCCCACCCACTCAAGGTCACCCTGACTCCTCTAGGAACCCCTCCACCCACCCCAGGTCATGCTGCAGTCCAAATACTGCAAGGGACAGGGGAGAGGGTTGACATCCCAGGGTGTGAATGTTAGTGTTGGGCTGAGCTGTATCTGGCCTCTTTGGACCTACAAAAAGGAAAAATTAACTTTTCATGTTTTGAGGTAGCCTGAATCGTGGGCCCCCGCCCCCGCCCCAAATGTTCGCCTCCTAATCCCCAGAACCTGTGAATATGTCACCTTACATGGCAGAAGAAGGGACTTTGCAATGTGACTAAGTGAAGGATCTGGGCATGGGCAGATCATCCCAGCTGATCTCGGGGGTCCTTTTAGGAGAGAGGCAGGAGTCCGTACTGGGAGCTGTGAGGATGGAAGCGAGAGGGTGGAGTGATGTGAGCGGGGGTTCAGGGCCTCGGGAACACAGGCAGCCTCCAGGAGGAACACCGCCTCCCAACACCTTCACTGTAGAATTCCGGCCTCCAGAGCTGTAAGGGAACGGGCCTGTGTTGTTTAAGCAAGTGCACTGTGGTGACTTGTTACTGCAGGGGTGGGAAACTCATGGGTGTGTACTAGATTCATCGCCAAAAGGAGGAGCAATGTTCCACCCTTCTCTTGGACCCATGCCCCTGTTCCCCATCCCTTAAATGTGGGTGGTTCCTGTGACTGGTGGTCAGGACAGCAAGCCAGTTCTAAGCCAAGGCCTCTGGAGGCCTGGGAGCCTTGAATCACCCCTTGGCACCCACCTCTGCCCCTGGAATCACCCCATGGCACCCGCCTCTGCTACTGGAGAAAGAGCCCAGGCATCGCAGCTCAGCTGTGGGCTGACCAGCTGTCTAATCTTTTACCTTTCCCCCATATCAGACTTTGGAAGTTAAACCCAATATTTATACTTACTTATCAATGGGTCTCCAGTAAATATTCCTAGAAGTCAGGGTGCAATAAAAATAAGTAGTCAGGTTCAACAAGGGAAGGAAAATCGTTATTTTCTGAAAGCTTTCAAAAGACCAGTGCTTTCACTTAAGAATCCCACTTAATTCAGAGGTTAGAATAAAAACTTGTGACAATGAATGGAAACAATACTATAAAGCTTCTTTAAAGAAAACAGTGCAGTGTTCGTGTGTGAATAGACAATAGAGGGCCCTGAAATGACCAAAACACATGGAAAATCAGTGTCCGGCAGAAGTGGCATCTGACGCCACTGGGGTAGGGACGAATGTTTTAGTCAATTGAGTGAGACAATTGGTGGCCTTTGGGAAAAAGATAAAATTAGATCCATATGTCACATCAAACATAAAGATAAACTCCCAGTGGATCAGGGATCTAAATATTTAAAAACTAAAATAATGAAAGTACTAGAAGAAAATATGATTAAATTCCTATTCAACCTGCACATTGAATCTTTCTAACTATAATCCTAAATCCAGAGGCAATTAAAAAAGAAAAATAAATTTGGCTACATAAAAATAAAATAAAGCTGTGTAGAAAAATATCATAAATGAAACAAAAAAGCCTGATAAATTGGGAGAAAATATTTGTAACACATATCACGGATGAAGGACTCATGTTTCCAACCTATAAAGATGTCTTTAAAATGGAAAGAAAAGAACCAAAAAATAAAAGAAAAATGTAGAAAATATATGAACAGATAATTCACAAAAGAGATGTCAAAATGATCCTTGCCATATAAAACATGTTCTACCTCACTCATGACTAGAAACATGCAAACTGAAGCCACACAGATACCATTTCTTGCCTATCAGATTAGTAAAAATCAGTATGAAAACGCCTTCTTCTTCTTCTTCTTCTTCTTTTTTTTTTTTTTTTTTTTTTTCTTTTTTTTTGTCACCCAGACTGGAGTGCAGTGGTGCAATCTCACAATCTCAGCTCACTGAAACCTCTGTCTCCCGGGTTCAAGCAAGTCTCCTGCCTCAGCCTCCTGAGTAGCTGGGATTACAGGTGCATGCTACCACACCTGGCTAATTTTTGTATTTTTAGTAGAGAGGGGGTTTCTCTATGTTGGTCAGGCTGGTCTCGAACTCCTGACCTCAAGTGATCTGCCCTCCTTGGCCTCCCAAAGTGCTGAGATTACAGGTGTGAGCCACGACACCTGGCTGGCAACTCCTTCTTCTGATGAGGCCATGGGGAATAAGCACCCTCCCACACTGCTGGTGGGAGTGAAAGCTGACACAACTCTGGGAGACAATTCACAACACCTAACAAAACGACAACTGCACTTATTTTGAGTCACCTACTTCTAGGAGTCCACTCTAAAAACATACCTCCGACAGCATGAAACTACATACACGCAAGATTACTCACTGCGGCACTGATTGCCATCAGAATATTGTGGGAATAATCGAAATGGCCACAAATAGGACAGGAGTTGAGTAAACTGTGGTGTCTCTACAGGATGAAGTCGCTTCCGTGTAAGGAGGACCTAGTGTGCTCTCTGTTCATCTGCGAAGACCTAGTGTGCTCTCTGTTCATCTGCTGCTTAGTTTCAACTTTGAGAACCACGCTAACCATTCAAGATAAATGAAGTAAATAAATAAGCCGGAAGGACCCACATGGAATACAAACAGAAACTAACTGACCCAACTGTATTAGAAATAGATGCCAGAGGCCGGGGACCGTGGCTCACGCCTGTGATTCCAGCACTTTGGGAGGCCGAGGCGGGCGGATCACGAGGTTAAGAGATCAAGACCATCCTGACCAACATGGTGAAATCCCTTTTCTACTAAAAATACAAAAATTAGCCAGACGTGGTGGCACATGCCTGTAGTCCCAGCTACTTGGGAGGCTGAGGCAGGAGAATCGCTTGAACCCGGGAGGCAGAGGTTGCAGTGAGCCGAGATTGCACCACTGCACTCCAGCCCGGTAATAGAGTGAGACTCCATCTAAAAAAGAAAAGAAAAAAGAAATAGATGACATAGCCACACTGAAGAGGAGTGTGCAAGAGAAGAACCAGCCTAGGTATATTTGGGAAACAGTGTTTTGACCAAATTCTCTAAAACTCGAAGGGTTTTCCAATGGCCAAATCTGTGACATTTTGAACATTTTAAGTAATGATTATAATTAATTATAATTCATAGAATAAAATGAAAAAGCAGGGTTACATCTGGCATAAATAAAGAATTGAATGCAAAAATAAATGGGAAACAGTAAAGGCTCTTCCTTGCAGTAGCATCACAAGTATACATGCAGAATTGTGAAGTTATACAGCCCTCATTTGGCACCCATCATCATAGTAATTCAGCAATAACCATCAACGGATGGTAAGCTTGCGGGGGAAAGTTGGATTAGGAGCAGGATATTCACACAGCCTTGAAGTGTCTCTCCATACGTAGATACACATTACAAAGGGAAAAAGGACTTCCCAGTGGAGAGACCTGGCAGGCACCCTATTGAATGACTGATAACAGTTACCATCAGCGGGAACAGGACAGACCGGCTGAGGCACAGAGAAGACACATCCCTCCCGGGGTTTCCTGCCCCAAACGCACAGTGAAGCTGTCAGACACGCTGAGCAACACCCTGCAGAATAACTGGCCAGAGCTCTGCAAAAGTGACAAGGTCACCACGAAGTGACAAGGTCGTAATTAAAACAAAGACTGAGGATCTGTTCCAGATTAAGTAAGAATCAAGAAACATGACAACTGGCCAGGCGTGGGGGCTCACACCTGTAATCCCAGCACTTTGGGAGGCTGAGGCAGGCGGATCACGAGGTCAGGAGACCGAGACCATCCTGGCTGACACAGTGAAACCCCGTCTCTACTGAAAATACAAAAAAATTAGCTGGGCATGGTGGTGGGCGCCTATAGTCCCAGCTACTTGGGAGGCTAAGGTAAGACAATGGCCTGAACCCGAGGGAGCTTGCAAAGAGCTGAGATCCTACCACTGCACTCCAGCCTGGGCCTCTGTCTCAAAAAGAAAAAAAAAAAAAAAAAAGAGAGAGAGAGAAAGTGAAAAGAAAAAAACATGACAACTAAATGCAACATGTGATCCTGAATTCGATCCTGGACCAGAAAAACACAGATTCCTGGCCCTGCCCCAGGACCTCCTGAATCAGAACATCTCATATCAAGGCCCAGGAATCTGAATTCTAATTGGCACCATGTGACTCTTCAGTACACTAAAGTTGAGAACAATATGGCTGTGATCTTATTCACATAACAGGCATGACTGAAATGATCGAGCAAACATATCCAGGACATTTACAAATGGAGAAAAGTGCTGTGAGGGAAAGGTGGAGGGAATGATGACCTCAGATCACACAAAACACAGATGGGATCAGATGAGGACAGAGGAAGGCTTGGGGAAAGTGTCCCTGAGTGGCTTTTGAAATGAGACCTGAGGCCGGGCGCGGTGGCTCAAGCCTGTAATCCCAGCACTTTGGGAGGCCGAGACGGGCGGATCACAAGGTCAGGAGATCGAGACCATCCTGGCTAACACGGTGAAACCCCGTCTCTACTAAAAATACAAAAAAAAAAAACTAGCCGGGCGAGGTGGCGGGCGCCTGTAGTCCCAGCTACTCAGGAGGCTGAGGCAGGAGAATGGCATAAACCCGGGAGGCGGAGCTTGCAGTGAGCTGAGATCC
>NC_045441.1:143921641-143928051 GCF_002776525.5 Piliocolobus tephrosceles
ACGTGGAGATTTGGAGGAATTGATGTTAACCGAGGCTTACCAAGCCCATGAAGGTGACAAGTGTGGCTCTTGAGGGGTTTCATAAGCACCTGGTGGGCTTCCCAGTCCTTGAGCTCAAGGCCTTGTCTTCGCACTGAGAGACTGCAGAAAATTCCACGATGAGATTCAGACACGATTAGTTTAGCTTTTTCTCTTCCTGCCCAGCACAGCCTCAACATTCAGCAAATATCTTCAGCAGGGAGCAGGCCGAGTGTTTGAGACCCATCAGGTCGCCCTAATCCCGTGTGGCTGCCGACACCATGCAGTCCCCCATCCCCAGCAGCAGCCCCGTCCAGCCTGAGCCCACATTTGCTCCCCAGAGCCCTGGCCTGCACCCTCGGCCCCTCAGGGTCACATCACTCCGGTGGCCCTTGGAAGCTTTGAGGGAGATATTACAATGGAATTGTATGCACTCACTGAAACTATGTTATAAAAAGTCATTTATAAAGTCATATAAAAGATATTATGTTAAATGAAAAAATATACAAAATTACTTACAAAATATTATTAGTTTATTTTTAAATTAATAGCACTATAAATTCTCCCATAAGAACACCCTCCCTTAACCAGTCAAACATCAAAAGAGGCTAGCCAGGGCTTGCTACTCCATCCACTCTGCAACGTTCTGCAACCTGGCCAGCTCCGCTTCAGCCCCTACAGGTCACGAGTGGAGGATGTAGAGGTCTCTGGGGCCTGGAGCCAGAGTCCCAAGAAGTCCGGGGACCAGCCCTGACAATGGACTAAAGACCTTCAGGGAGCCAAATCTGGCGGCCAGATGCAGAGTGTCCAGTCCACACCCATGTGGCCCACCCAGGAGCTCGGCCTCAGTGAGGCATCTCTGTCTGTTCAGGCTGCAACAGCCCAACACCGTAGACTGACAGCTCAGACAACAGAAATTTACCTCTCACAGTTCTGGAGACTAGAGCCTGGGATCCAGGAGCTGCCACAGCCAGGTTCTGGGGAGGGCTTGCTTCCTGGTTTACAGACGGCTGGCTTTTCTTCGTATCCTCACATAGCAGAGAGAGGCCATCCTTCTGGGGTCTCTTTTAGAAAGGCACCAATCCCATTCAGGAAGGCTCCACACTCATGACCTAATCACCTCCCACCGACCTTGCTTTTCCAAATACCGTGCCATCGGGGGTTGTGGTTTCTGGGTATGAATTAGGGAGGAGAACGCAAACACGCAGTCCATCACAGGAGGTGTCCAGATAGGACGCAGGGTTGGTCTTCCGCCAAGGCAAAGCAACAAGCGTGGGCACCCATGATGGGAGCCGCCCAGACTACTTTTGTTTGGTTGCTGAGGGCATGGGTAGCGACATGCCTCAAACTCATCTGCAGCACTTCGTGAGAACGATTTGTGCAGAAGCTGCTAATCACCCCCTAGTTGTCCAATCTGGTCATCTTTCTGGTCTGCACCTTACTTCTCTATGGCCTTCCACCCTGCGGACCACTTTCCCCTGGAAACCCATGCCCACTTGGCTTCTGTGACCCCCTCCTGCCTGTTTCCTGCTCTCCTCTTGTCCACTTCCTCTAGACTTTCGCATTCCCTGGGCCTCCGCGTGCAGCGACTGCTCTTCTCACACTTGCTCCCCCGAGACTATCCCCTTCAAAGCCACAGCACCTGGCAACACCCATACCTGACGCTGGCACATCTACATCTCCCGCTCAGATGTTTTGCTAAACGCCAGACTGGCCATGGACACCTGCGGACCAGAATGTGACACAGCGTTTGGCAGTTCACAGGGACGGGATGTTCCTCTCCCGCTGACTCGCCGATGCTTCCCCTTTTCTATTCCCTCCCCGGGTCTTGGAAGCCATCCCTGCCTCCTTCCTCCCACTCCCCTGCTACTTTCTACCCAGTTGGTTCCTGAGCGGTGTGGATTCTGCCTCTCAGATCTTCCTCCCCCGGTACTGTCACCACTGCCAAGTGTCTTTGTTTACTTTGCACCTGAATAACCACATAGCTTTAGTATCACTGAAGGGTTTTTGTTGGTTTTTGTAGCAGACAAGGTGTTGAAGGGAAGGCACACAGGTGAGGAGCTCATGGAAGGTCAGGGACACCAGGGAGGCTGGAGAACCACGCTTGGGAAGCACAGGGCAGGGCAGCTCCAGGTGGGAGAGGCACAGGACCCCAATTGCTCTTCATGCTTGAGCCAGTCTGCTCAAGATTCCAAACCCTGGCACGAGAGGAGCTTGGCTCACATGCTCACCTCTCTGCTGCAAGAGGCAGCAGATGGGAGACCCCTGATGGGAAGCCTCTGACCTGGGGGAGAAGGGATTATCCAAAATGGAAACTGAGGCACCGTCCCCAAAGAAGAGGTGCCCCACATCAACCACCACTCACTGCAGCCTCTCCGTGGCTTCCACAGCCCTAGTCTTCCCTTTGCTCCACCCACCTGCTTGCCCCATGGACTTCCTTGATCTTTCCAAAAAGTCGATTTTGTTGTTTCTTTGCTTAGAATCCTTTCTCAGAGTCCCACAGCTTCCCATGTAGCCCAAAATATGCACGATGTTACTTGTTGTCCATCCTTCCCATCCACACCTTTTTTTTTTTTTTTTTTTGACACAGAGTCTCTATTGCCCAGGCTGGAGTGCACTGGCTCCATCTCAGCTCACTATTACCTCCGCCTCCCGGGTTCAAGCAATTCTCCTGCCTCAGCCTCCCGAGTAGCTGGGACTACAGGCACCCACCGCCACACTCGGCTAACTTTTTGTATTTTTAGTAGAGGCGGAGTTTCACCGTGTTGGCCAGGCTGGTCTTGAACTCCTGACCTCAGGTGATCCACCCGCCTCAGCCGGCCAAAGTGCTGGGATTACATGCTTGAGCCACTGCGCCCAGCCCCCATCCACACCTTTGTTCCACTTCCCAAGCTCCTTGCCATTTATTTTGAGTTCCTTCCTGCCTCAGTGACCAACCTGGCAGCCTTTAGGGGTGGAGCAGCCAGATGGTTTCCTGAGGCTCAATTTCCATAGGGCACTTTTTAAAAACCCTCTGGAAATGTAAAGAGATGGCAAAAATTCTGTTACTAAAATTCCACTCAAGAGGAGTACTATTTTTGACTAGAAAAGTACTTTACGCCACTCCCTCCCCACCTAAAGGACAAACATGAAGGCCTTGAGGCTGCCTTCTGAAGATGGTGGGCTTGGCTCCTGCAAGCTGCCGAGGTCCTGCCATGAGGCCTGAGCATTCGAGGGCACTCGAAACAGGAAAGGGGGCTGAGGGTCTCCTTCTTCACATGTCCATTACGCATAACTCAGTTTCTCCTTCAGATAAATTATTTTTATCATGGGCAACATAGCGAGATCTCATCTCTTCTGAAAATAAAAATAAAAAATTAGCCAGGTGTAGTGATACGTGCCTAGAGTCCCAGCTACTCAGAAGGCTGAGGCAGGAGAATCACTTGAGCCCAGGAGTTAAGGCTGCAGTGAGCTATGATCACACCACAGCACTCCAGCCTGGGTCAAAGAGATAAGAATAAAGTCACAGCCCTTGTAGCACTGTGGCAAATGCCTTCCCTCCACCCATTTTCCTTACTATTTTCTTCCCAAACTCAGCTGTCCCCTTTGGGCAGCTCCCGACAGCTGCTGGTCCAGCACTGCCTCTGTGCAACCCCTCACACCTCTGACCCTGCTTCTTCAGTCATCTCCTGTTTGTCTGCTTCCTCTGGGAAACTGAAGACTCTGGATGGCAGGAACAAGCTCTTATTTGACTATTTTCATCCCTGGCCATGTGCTCGGCACATCAGCACGTGCTTGATGGAGGTGCAGATGCATATTTGCTTTCTGTTTTTGGAAAAAACTTGGACCTCATTTTGAGAATATCAGTTTTCCCCAGAGAAAAATCTTAATGACTTGTTTGGGGTTACTTTTGATTCCAAAGGAGATTTCAGAGACCTTTATGTAAAAAATAAGATAGGACGGATCTTCCTACAAAGCTCAACCCAACCAAAAAAAAAAAAAAAAAAACAGTTGTTGGGCAGTTTTAATTCATTGAAACATCTCAAATTAGCTCTAAAGATCAATGTCCAGCTGATAAATGAATAGTGTGATGGGTGGCCTCTATCCCATCTCCATATTTAACTCAAAAACAACTTTGAATAAAACATTGCTCTTGGCAGGGTGTGGTGGCTCACGCTTGTAATCCCAGCACTTTGGGAAGCCAAGGTGAACAGATTGCTTGGGACCAGGAATCCAAGGCCAGCCCAGGCTAGATGGTGAAAATCAGTCTCTACAAAAAATTAGTTGGGCGTGGCGATGTGCGCCTGTAATCCCAGCTACTTGGGAGACTGAGGTGGGAGGATCACTTAAGCCCAGGAGGAGGAGGTTGCAGTGAGCTGAGATGACACCACTTAGCTCCAGCCTGGGAGATGGAGCTAGAGATTGTCTCGGAAAAAAAAAAAAAGAAAGAAAAAAGAAAAAAAAAAGCTTTTTGATTTTTCCAATGTTAAAGATTCCAGACTAATAGAGCTGATGTTTTCTAATATTTATAATGATAAATGTTTACAAATAAAACTAATCCATGGAAAACAAGGTACTGTGACAGAGAGGAATTCACAGACTCCAGAGATGCTCCCACCATAGGAATAGAGAAGGAAAGTCCGCTTTCTATGACAATGCAGTCCTACAGACATCCAACAAGTCTTAGAGGTTAGCATAACAAACCCAGTCTAAAACACAGTGTTGAATTCACTACGAACCAGCATCCAGCGCCTCCGCATGTTGTCACCACTGTGCAGAATGTCTGTCCTGCTTGTACCCACCTTTATACTTTGGCTTTATGCGAAAAGTTACTTTACATATTTTTCACCTGTTGTTTGACACTTCGTTTCTGAGCTCTTTCCGTGTTGGTGTGCATAGCTCTTGCTCATTATTTTGTGATTTTTATCACCATCTGCTTAACCAGGCTTTCAAAAAAAATCAGGATTTAGATATTGTCTTTTATGTTTTTATTTGTTTGGGATCTTTGCTTGTATTTTCTCCTATCAACAACACCGCAAGGGCCTCTGTTTCACATCCTCTCATGCGTTATGCAAGAAGGTCTTTAGGGGCTGTAACTCGTTGTGAAATTGCTGGGTAGAAGAGAATGTTCCAGTTCAACTGTATTGGGTATTGCCAAGTTACTCTTCAAAATGATTGCGCTAGTGCAGCAGTCCTCAACCTTTTTAGCACCAGGGATCCGTTTTGTAGAAGACAGTTTTTCCATGTATGGGGTGTTGGAGGGATGGTTTTGGGATGAAACTGTTCCACCTCAGATCATAAGGCATTAGATTATCATAAGGAGCACACAACCTAGATCTCTCGTATGCACAGTTCGCAGTAGTGTTCTCACTCCTTTTTTTTTTTTTTTTTGAGACGGAGTCTCGCTCTGTCGCCCAGGCTGGAGTGCAGTGGCTGGATCTCAGCTCACTGCAAGCTCCGCCTCCTGGGTTTACGCCATTCTCCTGCCTCAGCCTCCCAAGTAGCTGGGACTACAGGCGCCCGCCACCTCGCCCGGCTAGTTTTTTGTATTTTTTAGTAGAGACGGGGTTTCACTGTGTTAGCCAGGATGGTCTCGATCTCCTGACCTCGTGATCCGCCCGTCTCGGCCTCCCAAAGTGCTGGGATTACAGGCTTGAGCCACCGCGCCAGAATCTAATGCTGCCACTGATCTGACACGTGGTGGAGCTCGGGTGGTCATGCTGCCTTGCCCACTGCTCACCTCCTGCTGTGTGGCCCAGTTCCTAACCAGAGGTTGGCAGCCCTTGGTCTAGGGTATGCTTCTACCAGCATCCATGCTCTCACTGGCACTCAGTATTGTCCAGCTTTTATGTTTCTACCAACCTGATGGGTGTGAAGTGGTATTTCTGCATTTTAATTTGTGTACCCTCATGGATGTGAAGTGGTATTTCTGTGTTTTAATTTGTGTACCCTGATGGGTGTGTAATGGTATTTTTGTGTCTTAATTTGCATACCCTGATGGGTGTAAAGTGGAATTTCTGTGTTTTAATTTGCGTACCCTGATGGGTGTGTGGTGGTATTTCCGTGTCTTAATTTGCGTACTCTGATGGGTGTGAAGTGGTATTTGTGTGTCTTAATTTGCATACCCTGATGGGTGTGAAGTGGCATTTCTGTGTTTTAATTCGTGTACCCTGATGGGTGTGAAGTGGTATTTCTGTGCGTTAATTCATGTACCCTGATGGGTGTGAAGTGGTATTTCTGTGTGTTAATTCTTGTGCCCTGATGGGTGTGAAGTGGTATTTCTGTATGTTAATTTGTATACCCTGATGGGTGTGAAGTATTTCTGTGTTTTAATTTGTGTACCCTGATGGGTGTGAAGTGGTATTACTGTGTGTTAATTCGTGTACCCTGATGGGTGTGAAGCGGTATTTCTG
>NC_045441.1:143928061-143943923 GCF_002776525.5 Piliocolobus tephrosceles
TTTCTGTGTGTTAATTTGTGTACCCTGATGGGTGTGAAGTGGTATTTATGTGTGTTAATTCGTGTACCTTGATGGGTGTGAAGTTTTAATTTGTGTACCACTTATACCAAGTGAGGTTTAGCAGCTTTCCATGTAGTTTCCCACATTGCCATTAAGCATTTGAGTTTTCTCATCTGTAATTTGTATATTCATATCCTTTGCCAATTTTTCTATTGCACTATTTGGGTTTTTAAAAATTCATTTGTGGTCAGGTGTGGTGGCTCACGCCTGTAATCCCAGCACTTTGGGAGGCCAAGGCAGGCAGATCACAAGGCCAGGAGTTCGAGACCAGTCTGGCCAACATAGTGAAACACTGTCTCTACTAAAAATACAAAAAATTAGCCCGGCATGGTGGCAATCACCTGTAATCCCGGCCACTCAGGAGGCTGAGGCAGGAGAATTGCATGAACCCAGGAGGTGGAGGTTGCAGTGAGCCGAGATCGCGCCATTGCACTCCAGCCTGGGCAACAAGAGTGAAACTCTGTCTTAAAAAAAAAAAAGGCCGGGCATGGTGGCTCATGCCTGTAATCCCAGCACTTTGGGAGGCTGAGGTGGGTGGATCATGAGGTCAGGAGATAGAGACCATACTGGCTAACCCCGTCTCTACTAAAAAAAATACAAAAAATTAGCTGGGTGTGGTGGCAGGCACTTGTAGTCCCAGCTACTTGGGAGGCTGAGGCAGGAGAATGGCGTGAACCTGGGAGGCGGAGCTTGCAGTGAGCAGAGACTGTGGGCCACTGCACTCCAGCCTGGGCGACAGAGCAAGACTTTGTCTCAAAAAAAAAAAAAATTTCATTAGTATAGATATCTGATTTGAACTTTACATATTGCACACATGTATCAAAGTGTCACATAGACCCCAAGAACATATATGATATCTCAATTAAAAATATGTTTTCTGGGTACTAATTATTTGTTAGTCATATGTGTTGCAATAGCTTTTCCTGGTTTACAACTTGTCTTTTTGTATTTAAGTGATATCTTTAGATACAGAGCAGTTTCAGATTTTACTGAGTTCAAATTTATCTATCTCTGCCTTTATGTTGTTTTATCTATCTTTTTAACAAAATCCTTCCTTATCTACTAAATTAATGTAACTATACTACTAGGAAAATGTTTATCAGAACATTGATATGTTCTCAGTATCAATGTAGGTCAATGTGAGATTTACTCCTGGCTTTCCCAACATACTAGCGTTGATTATCTGAGTCTCATCACTTTGTCTAAAATGTTAACACACTTTTTCCAGCAGCAAAACATTTTTGTAAGTGGATTTAAGTTCAAACAAGATATTTGATATAGAAATGATTTCTTTTGGCCAGGCACAGTGGCTCACGCCTGTAATCCCAGCACTATGGGAGGCCGAGGCGGGTGGATCACGAGGTCAGGAGATCGAGACCATCCTGGCTAACACAGTGAAACCCCATCTCTACTAAAAATACAAAAAATTAGCCGGGCATGGTGGCGGGCGCCTGTAGTCCCAGCTACACGGGAGGCTGAGGCGGGAGAATGGCGTGAACCCGGGAGGCAGAGCTTGCAGTGAGCCGAGATTGAGCCACTGCACTCCAGCCTGGGCGACAGAGCCAGACTCCGTCTAAAAAAAAAAAGAACTGATTTCTTTTAAAAGAAGATGATAATAATGGCCAGATCTTGGAACCACTCTGGCAGAGAGCTCAATATTGAGGGCTTAGAAATTAACAATGGCTTTGCTGTGTGCTTTTTGATATGGATCACGCTGTGGCCCTGGACCCCACTGCCCTTGGCCATCTACGCTGCTATCTTCAGATCGCTTCCCTCTCTTCCGCCATTCCCATCACTGGCTGTTTTTATGTTCACTGCCCCATCATCTCTTTAGCCAATTAAAATCTCCTTCTGGGCAGAGGTAGCTTACACTGCTCTCTCCGCTCCCTGTGCTCTGTAGGGTGTGCTACGTGGTAGCTGGCAAGTGAGAAACAAACACTAGGCAAATGCCTTTTGGACGGACTGTTGGACTTTGTGCCGCTGGCAAATATTTATCTACTGCTCAGAAGCTAGCAGCCCACCTTCCTTTCATTTCCTGCTGGTGAAAACTCCATCTTTTGGGCTGTGCAATAAATTAACCTGATTTTGAAGTCACAAGGAGTTTTTCTGGACCCTTGTCTCTACTTTCTTGCTCTTCATTCCCTTCTTCGGAGCCTGGGATCCCCTGGGGAAAGGACGTGCATGGCTGATGGCTCCTCTCAGGCCACATTCTCCCGATCTCACTGCCTAAAAGGTTGGGGACACCCCCAGCTAAAGCAGTGTCTTGAGCGGGGCCTCCAGCTTGGGCTAAATGCCCACCCCATGGCCAGTCTCTGAAGACAAGGCAGGGAGAGCCGGCAGGTGATGAGATTCCACCGTGGGCTCAGCTGCTTGAGTCATGCCATGCCTGGTCAGCCACAGGGGCCAGGGGTCAGCAGCCCAGCAGTTCCCACTGGCTGCACCTGGGGCTGTGGGGGCCGGGGAGGGAACAACTCCCCCAGAGAAGGAGAGTGGCTTTCCTTGACTAGATGGACAGAACAATAAATGTTCACAACCCGGGAGACCAGTCCTGGCTCAGACCCTTCTCGGTGGTGTGACCCCTAGCCAAGTCCTTTATTCTCACGACTCCCAGTTTCCTTACACTTTACAAGGTGGCCTTCCAGTTTTGTTTTGTGTTTTAAGAAACAGTATCTTGCTCTGTTGCCCAGGCTGGAGCGCAGTCATGTGATCACGGCTCAATATAGCCTCAAACTTGCGGGCTCAAGGAATCCTCCTGCCTCAGCATCTGGAGTACCTGGGCTACAGGCCAGCCTAATTCTAAAATCCTGTCATTCTGGCCAGGCACAGTGGCGCATGCTTTTAATCCCAGCACTTTGGGAGGCTGAGGAGGAAAGATTGCTTGATCCCAGGAGTTGAAGACCAGCCTGGGTAACACGGTGCAACCTTGTCTCTACAAAAAATTTAAAAATCAGCTGAGTATGGTGGCACATGCCTGTGGTCCCAGCTACTCAGGAGGCTGAGGTGGGAGTACTGCTTGAGCCCAGGAGTTCAAGGCTGCGATGAGCTGTGATTGTGTCACTGCACTCTAGCCTGGGCAACAGAGCGAGATCTTGTTTCAATAAAAAGAACTGTATAGTACACTAATTGTGGAGTGGGTATGTTGCTGTGTGCCTTAGGAAGTGTTAGTCTCCCCACTTTAAGTTCCAGGCATGTTAGGTGACCACTGTGAGGTCACTTCACGTCATAAAAAGCACCCAGGAAATGCCCAGGACACTCACGGAGGCGTGGCTTCATGAGGTTTGTCATTAGCCCAAATGATAAATTACAGTTTACTTTTTTTTTTTTTTTTTGAGGCGGAGTCTTGCTCTGTCGCCCAGGCTGGAGTGCAGAGGCCGGATCTCAGCTCACTGCAAGCTCCGCCTCCCGGGTTTATGCCGTTCTCCTGCCTCAGCCTCCCAAGTAGCTGAGACTACAGGCACCCGCCACCTCGCCCGGCTAGTTTTTGCATTTTTAGTAGAGACGGGGTTTCACCATGTTAGCCAGGATGGTCTCGATCTCCTGACCTCGTGATCCGCCCGTCTCAGCCTCCCAAAGTGCTGGGATTACAGGCTTGAGCCACCGTGCCTGGCCTACTTTTTCAATTATAGTAAAAATGGTCAGATGTATTCATTCAACCAACAGTTAACACTTGAGGAATTAAATTAGAATGGCAGCACCAGCTTTTGTACATGTCCTACGCTGGGAGGGGAATCTAACTTCTTTCCATAAGAACATGTTTTAATAATTTGATCCTGCAGATTCGCTCCGGGACTGGGCTGCTCTAACATCAGCTGCCCAGGGCTGTTGGTTGATGCTAGACTGAGACTCCCTGTAGTGGGGAACAGTCTTGAATTCATTTCTGTGCCCCTACTGCCCAGCCCCAGGCCTGGAATATCTCAATGCATGTTTGCTAGGTGAACATCCGATGTTAACGAGAAGCAAATACACTTGCCCCCTGCAAGGTAGACCAAAGGCAGAAGGGACACATGCTAGTAACCGGTGGCGAGTTGACATGGGGGGAGCATGGATGTAACAATAATGAATGTTCAGGCAATACACACAATGTAGACTCAGAAAAATAAAACAATGTTAGAAAGAAAAAGACGGACGTCTGAATAATGTTAGAAGCAAAGGTGTAACATAGACAAATGGTAAAAGATGAGTTATATTCAAAAGCAGATAGAAGATTTAACTTAGAAAGAGATTTAACATTCCCATATTCAGAAGCAATATTTTATTTGCTTTTACACAATCTCAATGCTATTATTAATATTGTGCAGTAATTTTATACAGCTCTCCGCAACATGCAACACACTTCTACTGAAGTTATGTGTGGGCAGCATGTGGCATGAAGAAGGTGTCCGAGATGGGTTTCCTTCACCGTCCTCAGCGCCACCCTAGGACGTTTTATCTCCCTGCTTTCCATTTGTAAAATAACAAAGGAAGACAGTGAGACGCTTGTGGGAGCAGACAGCTCCCCAAGAGTAAGCCTTGTCCCTAGAGCAAGACTTGAAATATGCTTCTGGAGCATGACCGAAAACAGCATCTCACCAGAATAACAGCAAATGATGTGCATGTCACATGACAAGTCGTCGTTAGCAAAGGGAAAAAGTTCTTGTTTCGTAAGCTAGCATGGTGCATATTTGTACTTAATGGGACCCTCTTTGAAGAGCAGCTCAGATCCTAAAAGTGAGAATCCGCGTGACCATTTCTCTATGGTTTCCATTACTAAATGCATTATTTAGATCAAAAATCACCCAATTGGTATGATGTATTTTACTCTTACTATGCATTAGGATGACATCCTCTTCATGACTTTATAAAGAAAGTGTTATTAATAATGAAAAAGACAGGCTAAGGAAAAAAGAACCATAAAAAGAGAATTTGATATGAATGAAATTAATAACCGAGAAGTAAAAATTGGGACAAAGGATGACTCTGACATTTCTTTCTTGGGAAGTGATAGTAACAAATCCCTCAAAAGGGTTGCACTGCAGACACCTTCGTGCGCAGAGGAATGTGACTGTGAAAACTGCTTGTGAGGCTTCAGGCCAAAGTAGAGAGAGATGCACAGGTATACTCTGAGAAAAGAAAGATTTGTCTTCTTGTCTCGAGATCCTAGGAGAGGCACAGGGCCTGTGGCCCAGATACAGTGCCACACGCAGGTCTCGGGACTGGGTTAAGACAAATGGCTCAGGACCATTCACTCTTTTGTGACTCAGACTAGCAATTAGCCTTTCTGCATCCTCCTGGCCTTCTCACTTGTGAGGTGAAGCCAATTGTCCCCTATCCTATAGATGCTGTGTGTGAGTAAATGAGGATTTGTCAACAAAATAAGATGAATGAGCTCCTTGGGAACGGGTGCTATTTAAGTGCAGTCGCAGCTGCTTCAGCATTTCCACCTTGGCCAGACGAGGTCTGTGCACCAGCGCTGTCTTCCAGGACTCTGATCCACACTGTCAGTCCTTTGCTCACCCCAGGAGTTCACCTGCATCACCTGAACTCATTCCACACAGACCCAGTCTCAGAACTGTAGTTGAGTGTTTCTTTCTGCCTTTAAGACATTTGAGGCCGGGCAGGGGGCTCACACCTGTCATCCCAGCGCTTTGGGAGGCTGAGGTGGGAGGATCGCTTGAGGCCAGGAGTTTGAAATCAGTGTGGGCAACATAGTGAGATTCCATCTCTATCAAAAATAATTTTTAAAATTAGCTGGGTGTGGAGTGGGCACAGTGGCTCACGCCTGTAATCCCAACATTTTGGGAGGCCGAGGCTGACGGATCACTTGAGGTCAGGAGTTCAAGATCGGCCTGGCCAACGTGGCGTAACCCTAAATACTAAAAATACAAAAAATTAGCCGGGCGGGGTGGCGGGCGCCTGTAATCCCAGCTACTCCGGAGGCTGAGGCATGAGAATCGCTTGAACCCGAGAGGCAGAGATAGCGCCACTGTTCTCCAGCCTAGGTTACAAGAGCGAAACTCCATCTCCGAAAAAAAAAAATTAGCTGGGCATGATGGAGTGTGCCTGTAGTTCCAGCTACTTGTGAGACGGAGGCAGAAGGATCATTTGAGTGGTGCAATCTTGGCTCACTGCAGCCTTGACCTGCCTGGGCTCAAGTGATCCTCTTACCTCAGGGTCCTGAGTAGCTGGGACCACAGGTGCACATGCCACACCTGGCTAATGTTTATATTTTTGTATAGACGGGGCTGGCTATGTTGCCCGCTCCTTTCCTCACTTTCTTCCTCAACTCCACCTTGCCATTAACATGAATTTTCATCCCGAAGTTTCGGCAGATCAGGAGTTTCCTCAATACCTCGTCCAGCTAGACTCCAGAAACGTAAAATGATAAAATTAGGGAAAGAGATAGCTTTGGAAATGAGAAATAAAATCGGGGAAATAGCTTCTAAATAGCAACATTGGAGTCCACACTAGAGGTGCATGGTGTGAACAGTGAGAGGAAGGCCGAACGGCCCTCCGCTTCCCACCCTAAAACACGCAGGGAAGTGGTTTTCACGTGTTAAACAGACACACAAAGCACCTTGGAAGTGATTTCCTGAGCCAATCTCTGGAAATTAAGATGTAGTAAACTAGCATGGAACCCAGGAAGCTGCATTCTGACAAGATCCCAAAAGTGATTTTGATGCAAATTTCTAAAATGGTTCACATTTTGGGAAATGCTGATGTATGAAATAAGTGACATAGAGCCGTAATATCCAAAGTGGAGTGCAGATACAAAATATAAAATACATAATACATAATGTAATATTTCAACAGATTGTATGAACATGTAGGTAAATTAAGAAGCATGATAGGCCAGGCCCGGCTTACGCCTATAATTCCAGCCTGAGTGACAGAGCAACATCCTGTCTCTCTAAAACAAAAGAAAACAAAACAAAACACCAACGTGATAGGATGAACACTGCCAATGCTGCATCCTATTTGAAAACTAGAACAGGATCGAGTGCGTGGCGTCTCCCCTGGGGCTCTTTTCTCTACCTCACTCCCCAGACTCCTTTGCAGACACTTATTTGAGAACTGGAACATGACCCAGTGTGTGGCATCTTCCCGGGGCTCTTTTCTCTGTCCCACCCCCCAGACTCCTTTGCAGACACCTTCCTGAATTGTTTACTATGCTCTTGCTTTTAGAAGTATTAGTTTTGGTCCCGCACAGTGGCTCACACCTAGAATCCCAACACTTTGAGGGGGCTGAGGCAGGAGGAACACTTGAGCTCCACAGTTCAGACCACACTGGGTAACACAGGGAGACCCCGTCTCTACAAAACAAAAACAAAAAATTAACCGAGCATGGTGGTACACACCTGCAGTCCCAGCTATTCAGGAGGCTGAGGTGGGAGGGTTGTTTGAATTCTGGAGGTCAAGGACCTCCAGCATTCTAGCCTGGGCAACAGAGTGACCCCTGTCTCAAAATAAAATTACTTTAGAAAAAATAACATGTACTACTTACCCAGCAGGGGAGATGCCATGATCAGGAAAAAATAACATGGACTGCATACCTAAACAATATGTTGCTTAGTTTTACTTGGGTTTGAGCACAAAAATGAAGTACAACATATAAGTTTCTGAGACTTCAAAAACAAAACAAAACAAAACAAAACAAAACTTAGTATTGTTAGAGCAGTTTTAGGCTCACAGAAAAATTTAGAGAAAGGTGTGGAGATCTCCCACATCCCCGCCTTTCCCTGCCTTTCCCGACACCGGCATAGTCTCCCCATTATCAGCGTCCCCCACCAGGCAGCTCGTTTGTTCCAACTGCCGAGCCCTTGACACATTGTAGCCAGAAGTCCATGTTCACATTAGGGTTCATTCCCGGTCTTCTGGAACCTTCTCACTTAATAAAGAACTATGTTTCTGACACTCATCCAGTTTGCTGGGAGTATCTCTGGTTCACTGCTTTTCACTGCTGGGTACTAGTCTATTGTATGAATATGCCAGAATTTATGTATTCAACTGTATACAATCTCCTGTGAATGGACATTTAGGTTATTTACAATTTCTTGTTCTTACAGTTGCTATGAATACAATTATAAATATCCCCTGGGGCATAAGTTGTAGAGTTTCTCAAGGGTATACACTTAGGACTAGACTCTTGGGTCATGAACCTGCAGTAGAAGGTGGCGTCAGACTGTTTTCCACAGTGGCCCTATCCATACACATTCTCAACCATAGTGTAAAAGTGTTCTCACTGGTCCACCATGTCGTAATGAACTGTTACTATCAGATTTTTGTCAATTCAGTGGGCTATTGTGCATTTCTCTAGTTACTAATGAGGTTGAAAATCTTTCAAAATATGTTGGAGTCCTTTTGTTTCCTTTTCTGTGATATGTCTGTCTGTATTTTGTACTATTTTTCTATTTTTTTGTTTGCTGTTTATTATTGATGTGTTGGACTTCCTTGTATTCTGTAAATGAATCCTTCATTGGAAATATACGTTGTAAATATCTTCTTTGAATTTGTTCCTTGTCTTTTAATTGTTTTATATGTCTTTTGATAAATACAAGACCTCTTATTTTTAATATAATGGATTTTTAAAATGTTTTATTTATTACTAGCATTTTTATATCTTTTTAAAATAACTTCTTAAATAAACATAAAAATATTTCCTTCTGAATTTAATCTCTCCGTGTATGCAAAAATGCTGTAAATATTTCCAAATATCTGTGATGTAACATGAAAAAGGTTTATTTTTAACACGTTAAGAGTCCAGTGCAGACTGGGGGGAAGGGAAAGGACACACAGGGATTTCCGCTCCACACAGTTATTCAGGTGCCCAGCCTCCTTCCATCCCAAAGCTCTGCCATCCCCAGGACTTTGGAGCCCTTCTCCAGAAGTTTGCATCTGATGAAGCCAAGGAAATATAAAAAGGTGAAGGCAACACAGGAGGTCAGGCCTGAAAGTAGCACATATTCTTGCTATTAACAGGATATGACAATCACCTTGGTGGTTGTTTGAAAGGCAGAATCCTAGGCCCTACCCCACACCTTCTAAACCTGTATTTGCATTTACTGCAAAATCCTCTGGTGACCAGTTGCAACAACTTATGCCACTAGCTACCCAGAGCGGGTGCAGACTTCGCAGGTTGAGGCCCAGTCCTCCACAAGCCTGTCCTTGCTCAGACACCAGTTGCAAGCTCAGGGCGTCTCAGGCCACTCCCACTCTATTGTTTGTTCATCTGAACGTGTCCTTAGTTTGTCTCACTTTGAAAGGTAGTGCTTGGGGATGCCTAATTTCTGGTGGGCAGTTCCTGTCTCTCAGTACTTTGAAGATGTTATTCCTCTGTCTCTAGCTTCTACTTTTGCTACTAAAAAGTATTTTATGAGTCTAATTGTCGTCATGTGGTAGGTGATCAGATAGTTCTCCCTATTAAAAATGTAAAAATGCAGTACTTAAATTCACTGAGGAATAATTCATATGCAACAAATAACTCGCATTTTAATTATATGATTTAATAAGCCTTGGCAACTTTATATATGCTGGTGAGGCTATAACAATCAAGGTACGGTACATTTATACCACAACAAAAACTGCGCCCTTTCCCAGGCAACCAGTAATCTGCTGTCAGCAGAAATTAATTTTGCCTTTTTAGAATTACATGTAAGTTACTCTATGTACTCTTTTGAGTCTGGCTGCTTCTTTGCCTAAGCCTGACATTTCTGAGATTCATCTATGTTGTGTGTATATTAGTAGCATGTTCCATATTACTAAATACTATTTCATTGTATAAATACATTACAGTTTATTGATTCACATATTGGCAAATATTTAGGCTGTTTCTACTCTGAGGCCATTATAAATGAAGGTGTTACAAACATTTGGTTTTAAAGAGTCTTTGTTGTGACCATATGTTTTCACTTCTCCTGGATAAATGCACAGAAGTGAAATTGCTGGGTCACATATATCTTAACTTTATTAAAAAATCAGGGCCGGGTGCAGTGGCTCACGCCTGTAATCCCAGCACTTTAGGAGGCCAAGGTGGGCAGATCACGAGGTCAGGAGTTTGAGACCAGCCTGGCCAATATGGTGAAACCCCATCTCTACTATAAATACAAAAATTAGCCGGGCACGGGTGGCGTGTGCCTGTAATCCCAGCTACTCAGGAGGCTGAGGCAGGAGAATCGCTTGAACCCGGGAGGCAGAGGTTGCAGTGAGCCAAGATCGCACCACTGTACTCTAGCCGGGGCAACAGAGTGAGACGCTGTCTCAAACCAAAAAAAAAGAAAAAAACAAAACAAAACACACAAACAAACTGTTTTCCAAAGTGGCTGTATGTATGATTTTAAATTTCCACTAACAACATATGTGAGTTACAGTTGCTCTACACCCTCGGAAAAACTTGGTGTTTTAAGTCTTTAATTTTAGTCACTCTTGTAGATGTATATTTGAATCTAAATGTGATTTTAATTTGCATTACCCTAATGATTAATGACGTTGAACGTCTTTCATGTGCTTATTGACCATAGATGTATCTTCTTTTGTAAAGTGTCTGTCCCAATCTTTTGCCCACTTAAAAGAGTGGATTGTCTTATAATGTGAGTTCTTATCAATGTGTTCTGGATACAAGTCATTTATCAGGTAAATGTGTTACAAATATATTCCCCGTTGTGTGGCTTGCTTCCTCCTTTTCTTAATGGCGGCTAAGAGCAGAAGTTTTTAATTTTTAGAAAGCCCAACTTTTCCATTTTTCTTTTATAGTTTGTATATTTTATATTCTGTTTAAAAAATCTTTGCCGGCCGGGCGCGGTGGCTCAAGCCTGTAATCCCAGCACTTTGGGAGGCTGAGACGGGTGGATCACGAGGTCAGGAGATCGAGACCATCCTGGCTAACACGGTGAAACCCTGTCTCTACTAAAAAAAAAAATACAAAAAACAGGCCGAGCACAGTGGCTTAAGCCTGTAATTCCAGCACTTTGGGAGGCTGAGGCGGGCGGATCACGAGGTCGGGAGATCGAGACCACCCTGGCTAACACGGTGAAACCCCGTCTCTACTAAAAAATACAAAAACACTAGCCGGGCGAGGTGGCGGGCACCTGTAGTCCCAGCTACTTGGGAGGCTGAGGCAGGAGAATGGCGTAAACCCGGGAGGCGGAGCTTGCAGTGAGCTGAGATCCGGCCACTGCACTCCAGCCTGGGCCACAGAGCGAGACTTCGTCTCAAAAAAAAAAAAAAAAAAAAAAAAAATCTTTGCCAACCCAAATGTTATAAAGAATTTTTCCCCTGGGATTTCTTCTAGAATTTTATAGTATTCGTTTTTAAACATAGGTCTGCAATACATCTCATATTGATTTTTGTGAGTGTGGGGTGCAGTAATGGTTAAGGTTTGTTGTTCCAGACCATTTATAAAAGAGACTTTCCTTTCTCCATTGAATTACATGTATAACTTTGTTGAAAACCGATTGGCCATCCATGTGTCTGTCTACTCCTGGAATGTATACTATTTTTTTTACACTGATTTAAGTGTTTGCTCTTATCAATACCACACTATTTGGATTACAGTACCTTTATAATAATTATTGGAAAAACATACTATATGTGCCTCAACATTGACCTTAGTTTTAAACATTGTTTTGGTTGAACTTCATGACTAAAACACCAAAGCAATGGCAACAAAAGCCAAAATAGACAAATGGGATCTAATTAAATTAAAGAGCTTCTACACGGCAAAAGAAACTACCATCAGAGTGAACAGGCAACCTACAGAATGGGAGAAAAATTTTGCAATCTACCCATCTGACAAAAGGGCTAATACCCAAAATCTACAAAGAACTCAAAAAAATTTACAAGAAAAAAACAACTCCATCAAAAAGTGGACAAAAAATATGAACAGACACTTCTCAAAACAAGACATCTATATAGCCAACAGACATAAGAAAAAATGCTCATCATCACTGGCCATCAGAGAAATGCAAATCAAAACCACAATGAGATACCATCTCACGACAGTTAGAATGGTGATCATTAAAAAGTCAGGAAATAACAGATGCTGGAGAGAATGTGGAGAAACAGGAACACTTTTACACTGTTGGTGGGACTGTAAACTAGGTCAACCATTGTGGAAGACAGTGTGGGGATTCCTCAAGGATGTAGAACTAGAAATACCATTTGACCCAGCGATCCCATTACTGGGTATATACCCAAAGGATTATAAATCATGCTGCTATAAAGACATATGCACACGTATGTTTATTGCGGCACTATTCACAATAGCAAAGACTTGGAACCAACCCAAATGTCCATCAATGATAGACTGGATTAAGAAAATGTGGCACATATACACCATAGAATACTATGCAGCCATAAAAAATGATGAGTTCATGTCCTTTGCAGAGACATGGATGAACCTGGAAACCAGCATTCTCAGCAAACTAACACAGGAACAGAAAACCAAACACTGCATGTTCTCACTCATAGGTGGGAAATGAACAATGAGAACACTTGGACACAGGAAGGGGAACATCACACACTGGGGCCAGTCGGGGGGTGGGGAGCTGGGGGAGGGATAGCATTAGGAGAAATACCTAATGTAAAAGACAAGTTGATGGGTGCAGCAAACCAACATGGCACATGTATACCTATGTATCAAACCTGCACGTTGTGCACATGTATCCTGGAACTTAAAGTATAATTAAAAAAAAGAAAAGAAAAAGAAAAATGCAATTGACACATAGAAAAAAATTCTTTTGGTTATTCTAGGTATTTGCATTTCCATACATTTCAGAATCAGCTTGCTAAAAATTAAAATATTAGCCAGGAATGCTGGCATGCACCTCTAGTCCCCGCTATCTGGAGGCTGAGGTGGGAGGATCACTTGAGCCTGGGAGGTCGAGGCTGCAGTAAGCTAATGACTGCACCATTGCACTCCAGCCTGGTGACAGAACAAGACCCTGTCTCAAAAAAAAGAAAGATATTTGCATCTATGTTAATGAGGATATTGGTCTATTGTTTTCTTTTATGTGATGTCTTTTTCTGGGTTTGATATTAAGGTAATTCTGATATTATTAAATGATTTCAGAAGTATTTTCTTCTCCTCTGCATTTCTGGAAGAGTTTGTATATTATTACTTCCTTGAATGTTTGACAGAATTAACCAGTAAAGACGTTTGGCATGGAATTTGCACTTTTTCTGACAGTTTGCAGTCATCCTTATGTTTCTTCTTCTGTATATAATGTCTTTTTTCTCACTTTTTAAAAGATTTTTGCGTTACCCCTGATTTTTAGCAATTTGATTATGATGTGCTCTGTGGCTTCCTGTGTGGTTATTCCATTTGGAATTTGTTGAGTTTCTTCAATTATAGTTTTATGATTTTTATCACATTTGGAAAAGGTTTGGCCATTATCTGTGCTGGATTTGTCTCTGTCTCCATGCTTCCCTAGGGCTCTAATTATGCACATATGAGACTGCTTGACATTGTCCTACAGGTCAGTCATGCGCTATTCATTTTTTAAGTCTTTTCTTTTTGTGTTTCTTGAGAAGTTTCTATTGTGCCCACACATTTTCTTCTGCACTGTCTAACGTGCTTTTAACTGTTTATTTTGAAATAATTTTAGACTTACAGAAGAATTTCAAAGACAGTTGGTTTCCAGTATGCCCTCTGACCTATCTCTCCGAGGTGAACATCTTACATAATTGTGATATAATTGTAAACACTAGGAAACTATCATACATTGATGGGATACTATTAGTTATATTGCAGACTTGATTGGGAATTACCATTTTTCCACTAATGTCTGTTTTCCATTCCAAGACCCAATTCAGGATATTTTATCTGTTATGTCTCTTCCAATCTGTGACAGTTCCTTCATCTTTTTGTTTTTGGTTTCTCACAACCTTGATAAGAGTATTGGTCAGGGATTTCATAAACTGTTTCTCAGTTTGGGTTTGTTTCACATTTTCTTGTGATTTAACTAAGATTATGGGTTTAGGAGATAGGATATGGGAAGGGCAAGTATGTGCTTGTATCACATGGGTTGGGAGGCATATATGATATCAAAATGTCTTCACATTGAAGTAGAATTTTCAAAGTTTTTCTAGTCTACAGTAATTTCCCCTTTATATAATCTACTAAAGTGAACTATTAAGTGTAGCCCATACTTAAGGGAAGGGGAATTAAGCTCTTCTGGAGGGACAAATATCAGAAATTTTTGGACGTAAGTTAAAACCTATACAGTCAAGTATTTTTTGGAAAGCTACTTAGGCTATGAAAATGTTCATCTCTTTAAAATTTCCCGCACTAATCTCTGCGCTCATCTGCAGATCTTAGAGCATCTATTCCTGTGGTGTGTTGTGATTCTCTGTTTCCCTCGTTCATTTCACATTCATTAATTGGAATCCTTTTCTAAGGAAGCGCTGTCCTTCTTCTCCATTTATGATTTATTCAATTGTTTCACAAATCGATTCACAAATATTTATCTTAGTCTTTGTGTTATATTCCAATACTACTGTGATTTATTTTCTTGCTCAAATTGTTCCAGCTTTGGTCACCAGGAGATCTGTGGCTTGGTTTCTGTGTCTTTTTGACATGCTTCTACTATTAACACTTTACCTGATGGCACCACAAAATGTTGCAGGCTCATTTTGCATTTCTTCTGCCCCAGTCCTAGAATCAGAATCAGATATTTTTCCAAAGAGCCTTGGTTCTGTTTACTTAGAAACCCAGATCTAGGCCAGGCGCGGTGGCTCACGCCTGTAATCCCAGCACTTTGGGAGGCCGAGGCGGGCGGATCACAAGGTCAGGAAATCGAGACCATCCTGGCAAACACGGTGAAACCTCGTCTCTACTAAAAATACAAAAAATTAGCTGGGCGTGGTGGCGGGCGCCTGTAGTCCCAGCTACTCAGGAGGCTGAGGCAGGAGAATGGTGTGAACCTGGGAGGCGGAGCTTGCAGTGAGCTGAGATCACGCCACTGTGCTCCAGCCTGGGCGACAGAGCGAGACTCCGTCTCAAAAAAAAGAAAAAGAACCCCAGATCTAGGTATGGTCGCCGCTCCTGGGCCCTCTCATAACCAGAGCTATGAAATGTATGCATGTACACTAACCCATGTAGATATATGAATACACATCCAAATTCCTTTCTGTATGTGTGTATCTGTATACATGTTTATGTAACCCTGAGCCCCATACTCCTATCTCAGACTCCAACCCAGCACTGCAAGGCTCATTCCAGCATTCCCCCTTTGGTTATTTGTAATCATTTTCTCTGACAGTGTGAAATCTTCTTCCCATTACACTGTAATTGCTTATTTGTTCAAAGGCAGTATATGTGTAAAGTGCTTTCAGGATTGCTAATCCATACCCCCACGAGGAAAGACATTACCAACTACAGTACACTGTTCATGTGCAATTCCTTCTGTCTTCGGACTTGCCATGTTGATTAATACACTGTTTCAAAAGGTGTATGGCTCAGCTCCCTTCTTCTCCACTGGGTTCCGTGTGGTTACGGTAGGTGAGGAACACAGGTCATCCATGACTCAACAGTCTGCGCTCCATCTTGAACTCCCCAACATCCTGCGTGATGTTTCCAAGCTTGCATACAGAAAATTCATTCTCGGTGGTACACGGTTCTTTGAGCTTTGAAACATGCATACAGTTATGTATCTGCGGCCACAGTACCATATGGGTATCTTCATCAGCCCCCAAATTCTCTGAGCTGATGCTTTGTAGTCAGTTTCTCTCCACTCTCAATACCTAGCTACCACTGATCTGTTTTCTATCCCCACACTTTTGCCTTTTCCAGAACACAGATAAAATCATGTAATATGTAGCCTTCTGGATC
>NC_045441.1:143943933-143954836 GCF_002776525.5 Piliocolobus tephrosceles
TTTTCCAGAACACAGATAAAATCATGTAATATGTAGCCTTCTGGATCTGTAGCAAAATGCATTCAAGATTCATTCACATTGTGTGATCTTAGCAAAATGCATTCAAGATGCATTCACATTGTGTGAATCAGCAGATCACGCATTGTTATTCCTGAGTTGCATTCCATGTATGGATATCTTGCGCATTTTGTTTTATTTTTTTGTAGAGATGACGTCTCACTATATTGCCCAGGCTGGTTTTGAACTCCTGGCCTCAAGCCATCCTCCTGCCTTGGCCTCCCAAAGTGCTGGAATTAGAGGTGTGAGCTACCACATCTGGCTGGTAAATGTGCTTTTTTATTTTTTTGAGACAGGGTCACCCAAGCTGGTGTAAATAACACCCAGGCTGATGTAAATTCTGTCACCCAGGCTGGGGTAAATACACTTTCAACTTTATAAGAAACTGCCACACTTTTCCAAAGAGACTGTACAAATGCTGCACTCTCAGTAGCAATGTTTAAGAGTTCTAGTTACTCTGTATCCTTCCTAAAACTTTGATAGTCTCCTTTTTTAAAACTTTAGCCCTTCTAACAGGTGTGTAGTGGTATCTCAATGGGGGTTTATTTTGCATTTCCACAATGACTAATGATGTTCAAGTCTTTCATATGCTTATTTGCTATCTGTACATCTTCTTTGGTGAAGTTTCTGTTTAGACATTTTACTCCTTTTAAAAGATTGTTTTCTTATTTGTTGGGTGGTAAGGGTTCTTTATATATTCTAAATGCAAGTCCTCTATCAGATTTGTCATTTGCAAACATTTTCTCCAAATCTGTAGTTTGCCTTTTCTTTCTCTGAACCATGTCTTTCACAGAGCAAAAGGTTTGAATTTTGTTCTGTCAATTACTGAGAGAGTAGTGTTAAAGTTCTAAATATAATTATGATTTTTCTATTTCTTCTTTTAGTTCTATCAGTTTGTCTCATGTATTTCAAAGCTCTGTTAAGTGCACACATATTTACAGATTTTATGTCTTCTTGGATAATCAACCCCTTTATCTTGTAATGTCTCTCTTTATTCCTGATAATATTACTTGTTTTGAAGTCTACTTTGTCCCATATTGTAGATACTCTAGTTTGTTTTCTTTCTTTTCCTTTCTTCTTTCTTTCTCTCTCTTTTTTGCATTAAGACTATTTTAGGCTTTGGAACACCTGAAGTGAGAAGCATACTAGGAAATCAACACAAAATGAATCACAGGAATGTAAAACTGCAATATGATCTGGTTGAAGTTAGTGTCACTTTAACATGATTCTTTACTTTTTTTTCCCCCTTGAGGCAGGACATCTCTCTATTGCCCAAGCTGGAGTGCAGTGGCATAATCACGGCTCACTGCAGCCTTGACCTCCTGGGCTCAAGTGATCCTCCCACCGCATCCTCCTGAGTCTCTGGAACTACAGGTGCACAACATCATGCCTGGCTATTTAAAAAATTTCTTTGGAGAGATGAGGTCTCACTATTTTACCCAGGTTGGTCTTGAACTCCTGGGCTCAAGCGATCCTGCCTTGGCCTCTCAAAGTGCTGGGATTACAGGCATGAGCCACTGCAACCCGCCAATTCTTTTACATTTGAAAGAATTAACTTATTTTTAATTGTTTATCTTTCTTATGTACAATGTGTTGTTTTGAAATATGTATAATACATTATGAAATGTCTAAATTAAGCTAATTAACATACACATTACCTCACATACTTATGTTTTGTGGTGACAACACTTAAAATCTACTCTCTCAGCATTTTTCAAGAACACAATACATTGTTATCAACTATAGTTACCACATTGTACAATAGATATCTTGAACTTACTCATCCTGTATAACTGAAACTTTGTATCCTTTGACCAACATTTCTCCAACCTCCTGCCCTCACTCCCTAGCCTCTGGTAATCACCATTCTACTCTGTGCTTCTGGAAATTCCACCTTTTTAGATTCCACACATGTATAAGTGAGATCATATAGTAGTTGTCTTTTTGTGCCTGGCCTATTTCACTTTAGCCTAATCTCCTCCAGATTTATTTACGTTGTTACAAATGATAGGAGTTCCTTTTTTTTTTTTTTAATGGCTACATAGTTTTCCTTTGTGTATATGTACCGCTCTTTTTTTTTTTTTTTTTTTTTTTTTGAGAGGGAGTCTCGATCTGTTGCCAGGCTGAAGTGCAGTGTGTGATCTCAGCTCACTGCAACCTCCACCTCCTGGGTTCAAGCAATCCTCCTGTCTCAGCCTCCCGAGTAGCTGGGACTACAGGCATGCATCACCATGCCCAGCTAAGTTTTTTATTTTCAGTAGAGACGGGGTTTCACCATGTTGTCCAGGATGGTCTCAATCTCTTGACTTCATTATCTGCCTGCCTTGGCCTCACAAAGTGCTGGATTACAGGCGTGAGCCACTGCGCCTGGCCATGTACCACATTTTAAAAAATCCAGGCCGGGCGCGGTGGCTCAAGCCTGTAATCCCAGCACTTTGGGAGGCCAAGACGGGCGGATCACGAGGTCAGGAGATCGAGACCATCCTGGCTAACACGGTGAAACCCTGTCTCTACTAAAAAAAATACAAAAAACGAGCCGGGCGAGGTGGCGGGCGCCTGTAGTCCCAGCTACTCCAGAGGCTGAGGCCGGAGAATGGCGTAAACCCGGGAGGCGGAGCTTGCAGTGAGCTGAGATCCGGCCACTGTACTCCAGCCTGGGCGGCGACTCCGTCTCAAAAAAAAAAAAAATCCATTCATCCGTTGATGGATGCTTAGATTACTTTCATATCTTGGCTACAGTATACACAGCCAAATAATGCTGCGATAGACATGGGAGTGCAGACACTTCTTTGGCATAGTGATTTCATTTCCTTTGGCCAGTAGTGGGATTGCTGGCTCACCGTGGCTGTACTAATCCACAAACCCAACAAGTGTGCAAAGGTTCCCTTTTCTCCATGTTCTCTCCAATACTTGTTATCTTTCATCTGTTTGATAATAGCTATTTTAACGAGTTACATGGAAAACAATGTTTCTTTTGGTTAGTGTTTGCATGGCATGTCTTTCCTTTCACTTAGCCTATCTACATCTTTATATTTAAAGTGTGTTTCTAGAGATGGAGTCTCACTCTGTCACCCAGGCTGGAGTGCAGCGGCACCATCTCAGCTCACTGCAACCTACGCCTCCCGGGTTCAAGAGATTCTCCTGCCTCAGCCTCCTGAGTAGCTGGGATTACAGGCACCTGCCACCACGCCTGGCTAATTTTTTTTTTAATTTTTAAATTTTTTAATTTTTAGTAGAGATGGGGTTTCACCACTTTGGATAAGCTGGTCTTGAACTCCTGACCTCCAGTGATCCGCCTGCTTCAGCCTCCCAAAGTAACAGAGAACATATATTTCATTCTTACATCTTAATGCAATCTGACACATTTTGGTGTTAGGACCATTGTGTGTGTATGGATCATTGACATTCAACGGAAACTGAGTTGACATGGCTGGATTCCAACCTACCATCTTCTTAGCTGTTTTTTATTTAATTTGTTATTTCTTTTTTTCTTGGGTTAAGTTAGCTTTTTAAAATGATTCCCTTTTATCTTTCCTAAACATATATACACATTTCTTTAAAAAAATTTTTGGTGGTCACCTTGGGGTTTACAGTTTATATTTTTAATTACTATGTATCTATTTTCAAATATTATACTGTACTTCTTCACATGTAGTATAAGAACCTTATAGCGATACATGACCACTTCCTCCCTTTCATCCTTTGTATTATTGTCATGCATTTTACTTGTTCACATGCTCTAAGTACACAATACATTTTCCCTATTTTTGCTCCCTTCAATCTTTCAGAGCATTAACAATATGGAGAAAAATGTTACCGTCATATATTCAATTTCAACCACACTCATCATCAACCATGTTCATAATTTCTTTGTGTTGAACCAGATTTCTGATTGCTATGATAGCCCTTGTGCCGAAAAAACTTCTTTTAACATTTCCCTTAGAGCTTGTCTGCTCGCAATGAATTCCCTCAATTTTTGTTCCTTAGGTATTTCTTCTGGGTAACTGTTGCTGACAACAGGTTTTTCCATCAGTGCCTAAAAGATTGGTCATGCCACTGTCTTCTGGCTGGTCTGCTTTTGGATGAGATGGCTGCTATAATTCTTATTGTTCTTTTCCTCTGTAGGAAAAGAGAAATTGTTTCTTTTTCAGCAATTGGAATATATTTGGATATGGGGGCTTTTGCTTGTTTGCTTGTGTCTTGGTATTTGTCTTGCTTGGTGTTAACTGAGCTTCTTGGGTCCATGTTTTGGTGCCTGTCATAAATCTTGAAAAAATTAGTTCTTCAGACATTTGTTCCACTCCTTTCTCTCTTCTCTTCTAACTACATGTTAGACCATTCGATGTTGTTCAACAGTTCATAGATGCTCTGCTCTTGTTTCTTGCACTCCTTCTCTTTGCTTCAGTTTGGATAATTTTTATTTATCTTTCTTCAAGGTACCTTATTCTTTCTGTGTCAAGTGTATCAATGAACCCGCTGAAGGCATTCTTCACCTCTATCATTGTGCTTTTGATTTCTAGCATTTCCTTTTTGTACACTGAATTTTTGTTTGTAACCTCGTTTTTTTTTTTTAATGATAGTGTATACTATGGTAAATATTTTCTATGATTGGAGATGAACATATCTTGTTGTCTAGTAGGTCGTTAGTATGAGAGTTTGCTATCTTTTTTTTTTTTTTTTTTGAGACGGAGTCTTGCTCTGTCGCCCGGGCTGGAGTGCAGTGGCCGGATCTCAGCTCACTGCAAGCTCCGCCTCCCGGGTTCACGCCATTCTCCTGCCTCAGCCTCCGGAGTAGCTGGGACTACAGGCGCTCGCCACCTCGCCCGGCTAGTTTTTTGTATTTTTAGTAGAGACGGGGTTTCACCGTGTTAGCCAGGATGGTCTCGATCTCCTGACCTCGTGATCCGCCCGTCTCGGCCTCCCAAAGTGCTGGGATTACAGTCTTGAGGAGAGTTTGCTATCTTATTCAGGAGTTGGGCTTAGTGAGATATTTGTTGTTGCCACAGCTATCCTCTGCACAAAAGGCTCCAAATTCCTCCAGCGACACCTTGTACTTAGAACAGGGCTCATTTGTGAGATTATTTTCTCAGTGTCTGCACTTCCTCTGGGCTTTGGGTCTTCTCTTTGCACTGCAATCCTGAAAGAGGCTGTCTCTTGTGGGCCTCCCAACTGTATTTTGCCATTTTTAGTTGACATCTGTTATTCTGGTGACAGGAGATAGCAGAGGGGGAATCCTTTGATGTTCTGTTTAAGCATCGTTTTACACAGGGAGCGTCTGGGTCTCAGGGATGTGGACTTCAAAATACTCCTATCAGCTGCAGTGTTGCGCTTGGCATGTATCCCTTCTCCTCTCCTAGGGTACAGCTTGTTATTTTTCTGTCCCCTTTGCACAAGGGCATTGGGCTTCCCCATTGCCCTAAGGCCACAGTTTTTGTGGCCTTTCTCCCTGAAGGCCTTTTTCCATAGGTGAGATAAGGCAGCTGTGTACGGATGGAGTTTCTTGAGTGGACACTGTTCCCTCCCTCAGCCAACATAATGAGGAACTTTCTCAGGATTCTCCCATCTTTCCTGTGAGTACCTGGTGGAGTTCATGAACAAGAAGCCTGCAAGAGGAGGCAAACCTCTCTACTCTGCAGCCCCAAGAGACTTCATAGTCTCACGCATGGCATTTAGAAATTCATTTTAAACATTTTAGCTGACTCTTACTTCCCACACCTATGGCATCATTTGTTTCTGTCCCAGGTAAGCGAATGCTCAGGTCCTGTTTTTCTTCCCAGGTGTCTCTCCCTAGAGTTCCAGTTATTTGGTTCCTCTGCAACATTGATTTTCTGATGGGCTCAAGAAAGCTACAGTTCTTGTTGTTGTAACTTTGGCAGTGACACTTTATCCAGTGTTCTACGTCTATGAGATAAAACTGGAAATTTCTAAGTACTTTTATTTCTACCCATTGAACATTTTATTTTGAATATTGTATTTTTCAGCTCTAAAATATTCACTTCCTGTCGATTTCTTTTTTCATTATGGCCTTGTTTTTCCTTAAATTCTTGAGCGTAGGTCTAGTAATTGTTTGAAATTCTTTGCTGGTAATTCCATCATTTCTGTGATATTGTTTCTATTGATCAATATTTTTTCCTTGTATTGATCATATATTCCTGCTCCTTCACTTCAGTAGTGATTTTTGACTGGATGCTGGACTTTGTGAATTTCACTTTATTGAGTACCGAATTTGGTTGTCTTCTCTTAAAAAAAATTGGACTTCGTTCTGGCAGGCCATTAAATTCCCTGCTGATCAGCACACTCCCTTCCAGGATTGTTCTAAAGCTCTGTTAGGAGATGCCGGAGTAACCTTCACTCTAGGTCTGGAGTAACCTTTACTCTAGCTTTCTGGTTGTTCCTGATGTACTTTTTCTATCCTCATGGAGTTTCACCCTACAGCAACATATTCAAGTGACTCCATGCAGATTTCCAGAACTCGTATTGCAACCCACAGATGTCCCACACCAGCACCTACAAATTTTCATCCCTGTGGCCCCAAATCATTAAGACCACTGTTCTACTTGAGTTTCCCCTTCCTGCCTCACAATCCAGAAAGCTGGGCTATCCTAAGGCCCACGTCGTTTGTTGCTATTCTCTCAGGGATGGTGGTCCTCGACCGCCTGTCTTCCAATGTCTGAAAAGAGCGTTTCCAAATCTGTCCAGTTTTCGAGTTGTTTGTGAAGTGAGAAGCCTGTCTCAGTACTCCATCACGGCCAGCGGTGGAAGTTTCTCTTTGGCTACTTTTTATATCTTCTCTTTTTTTGGTTATTAAAATTTTTAGTTTCACCGCATGTCTAGGTGTGGATTTCTTTTTATTTATTTTTTTACTCCATGCTTGTTATGCTTCCTGAATCTCTGGGTTTATGTCTTTCACTAATTCTTAAAAATCATGTGAAATCATCTTTTCAAATATTGCCTCTCTATTCTTTGTATTCTCTCCTTCTGGAACCTCATTTTTACATAGGGTGTTAGTCCTTCAGGCTGCTGTAATGAAATAACACAGTCTGTGCTGCTTATAAACAGAATTTCTTTCTCACAGTTCTAGAGGTGGGGAAGTCCAAGATCAAGGGGACAGTCTGGGGAAGGCCCATTCCTCATAGGTGGCCATCTTTTCACTCTAATCTCACATGGTGGGAGGGGCAAGGCGGCTCTCGGGGGTCTCTATGAGGGCACTCATCTCATTCATCTATTCACCTCCAAATACTGTCACCTTTGGGGATTAGGTTTCAACATATGAATTTGGGGTGGAGGAACACAAACATTCAAGCTATATCAAATGTTTGGCATCCTCATTCCAGTCTCTCAATTGCTACACCTCTCATTCACATCCTTCATCTCCTTTTCTCTTTGTGTTATATTCTGCGAAATTTTTTTATCTACCCCCCTTAATTCCCAAATTCTCTCAATTGTGTCTTATCTGTGTAATTTTCCCTTTGGGTTTTTTAACAACTGTATTTTGAACAGTGTTTGATTTGATTTTTTTCCTCTTTAATTTTTTTTGAAGCAATACAAACCCATAGAAAGTTTAAGAGTAAAATTAAACTTTTTTGTGAATCATTGTGACTAAGTTGCTGACCTGATGCCCCATAAGCCACAAGTACTGTATGTAGTATGTATTTACTACAAAGGCTTTCTTCCTATAAGCCACTTATAATCACTGAAATCAGGGAATTAATTTTGTGTGTTACTGCCATCTGACCTTCAGACCCTATGAATTTTTGCAAATTGTCCCAATAATAGAGTGAAAAGATCATTTATTGCATTTGTCATGCCTTTTTCTTCTTCAGTCTGAAATGTTTTCTTAGTCTTCCCTTGACTTTCATAATTAGATCTTTGAAGATTACAAGCCAATTATTTTCTGGAATGTCTCTCAATTGGAGTTTGTGCTTTTTCCTTCAGAATTAGATTTGGTTAGGTATCTTTGACAGAAGTGATGCTGTACTCTTCTTACTGTATTATATCAGGTGGCAACTTTTATTTATCCCATGACTGAAAATGTTTACTTTGATCAGTTAGGGTGGTTTTAGAGGCTTTTCCACTGAAAATTATTCTTTTCTACTATATAATTGATACATATTTTCTAGGAAGGAACACCTTAACTATTTTGATATACTGTTTCCATATAAAGCTCAATTTATTCTTTATCAGTATTTGTATAGACACAAGCTTTCCTGTTTTTAAGTCTATTACTCTCATTATTTAATTTGATGCTCATCTCTGCTTTGGTCCATTAAGTCTCACTTCTGTGTCCTTTTGACATATCTCTATCACTATTCAAGCACTTCCTTGATTTTTGGAGGGAACAAGATGTTCCAGGCTGATCTTGTGCATTCCATGCCCTAGCCCTGAATTCAGTTGTTTTTCCAAGTAATACTGGTTCCTTTTGAAAAGTGGTATTTAGAGACCAAGGTCTAGGGGCTGGGTGTGCTCAAGATGGGCTGCTGTCTCCAGAGCACTCTTGGTGGACAGTTAGGAAACACATGCGTGCACACACACAGAGTTACACACAAATACGCATATACGCTTACTCCTACAATGAAATACAATTATCAAAAACCATCAGTGCAATCACTCTGATTCTTTATTCTAATAACACACCATAGGGCTAATTTTAGCTTTTTCTTCATGCAAGTAACTCCCTATTTGGACAGTGAGAAATTTAGCTCCATCACTCTTAATATATTTATATATCTAATCAATTTCCCTGTTCATAACCAATATGCCATCTCTGTTGTCACCTTCTTTCATGCAGGTGCCCTTATATACCGGAGTTCTGATTCCCTGTGCTCTGCCTCCCACCTGTGTGAAAACTCTCACAACTGGAACTCTGCCGTTCTAGTCTACTCATCTTTGGCAACTCCCACCTCATCCCAGTAGGGCCCTGAATCCCACATTGCGCCCATACCTCAGGATTATATCCTGGTAACCTAGTCATGTGTGACTCCCCATGTTGAACTGCCCCCATGGGTGGATGCCCTCCTCACTTTGCCAATCCACAGGACATACTTTGCACCCAGTGGTGCTCTCATATGCCTTGCTGGGCAGCCCTCCCACAGGGCGTGGGCAGGAAGAGATGCTTGGGCTCTGATCCTCCAGCCTGGCCAGCACATCCCTATCCATCTCTCCCAGCCCTGCTATACCACTAGTGCTGCCTTAATGGCCTTAGGACATTGTTCAGATAGAAGAAAAGGAAGCACTCTCTGGCTACTCTAGACAGTCTCTTCCTGATTTCTTTCATCTTTTATTTCCTTAAACCTTTCAAACGTTGTCCTTTATGGTAATTTAAATAACTAAAGTCCCTAGGAGTTCAATCTACTTTGTATTTTTCACTTAAAGTGGTTTCTTCCCTCATGCATTTTGAGATCTTTGATTTTAAGTCCATAGTTGCTTGATCTGAAACCGTGAATATAGGTGGACAATTTGAGAAAGCCCTTCCAGGATCTCTGGCCTAACTTGGGAGCCTCGGGTTTAGATTCCCTCCTCAAAAGCTGTGCAAGAATTTGTTTCCTATTAGCAGCGTGAATGGGGATGACTTCCCCAGCGAAACCCTGAACTTCCCGTGTGCTCACTACTTACTGCTAAGGCTTTGGCTCTGTTTTTTTGTTTTTTTTTGCTGTTTTAAGACATGGGGTTCTGCTCAGTCACCCAGACTGGAATGCAGTAGTGCTATTACAGCTCATTATAACCTCGAACTCCCGGACTCAGATGATCGCTCTGCCGCAGCCTCCAGAGTAGTTACAACTAAATGTATGCACCACCATGCTTGGCTAGTTTTTTAAAATTTTTTTTGTAGAGATGGGGTTTTGCCATGTTGCCCACGCTGGTCTTGAAATCCTTGGCTCAAGTGCATTGCCTCCCAGTGCATTGGGATTACAGGTGTGAGCCACTGTGCCCAGCGTTTTGCTTCCTTCCTGATCCTTTGGAAACATTATTCCTAAAACCTAGCAATAAAACAAAAAATGTTTTCCACAGAATCTGTTTGGTAGGAGCAGGGGAACAGAATTTCCAGTTCATCATTACTGAGAGACGAAAAAGACTTCTATATTCACTTTATTTACAAAAAAGCCAAGCTTGCTTTTAAGATTTCCAGTAGGATATGTATGAAACTGCAGTGCTCACTAGGTAGTCTTCTTAGGTTTAGCCCCTGACACTCATAATGCTACACCTGGCAGCAGCTCCACTTTGGAGGATTGAGAAGAAACACACTTCACCGCCCTCCGTACAGGCATGGAACAGCTATAGTCTTTGGCTCCCCAAATGCAAATCAGGTGCAAACCAATATGGGTGTGGGCTTGCTTTGGAAGTCCTTGACTGGCGGGAACCAGTATCTCTCGTATTTGTTCCCTGAGTTTATCTTTGAGATTCCCACACTCAATTAAGACAGTAACAGATGCTAAAGGTATGGCTTCCCACCAGGTGTTTTAAGATTATTCAGTACTTTCAAGCCAGAGGCAGTGTACAATACAAGTCAGAGGTCATTTTTACCACGAGCAATTTTTTAAAAATTTATTTAGAAATGGAGTTTCGCCGGGCGCGGTGGCTCAAGCCTGTAATCCCAGCACTTTGGGAGGCCGAGACGGGCGGATCACGAGGTCAGGAGATCGAGACCATCCTGGCTAACATGGTGAAACCCCGTCTCTACTAAAAATACAAAAACTAGCCGGGCGAGGTGGCGGGCGCCTGTAGTCCCAGCTACTCCGGAGGCTGAGGCAGGAGAATGGCGTAAACCCGGGAGGCGGAGCTTGCAGTGAGCTGAGATCCGGCCACTGCACTCCAGCCTGGGCGACAGAGCGAGACTCCGCCTCAAAAA
>NC_045441.1:143954936-143970626 GCF_002776525.5 Piliocolobus tephrosceles
AAAAAAAAAAAAGAAATGGAGTTTCACTCGTCACCTAGGCTGGTGTGTAGTGGTGTGATCTTGGCTCACTGCAACCTCCGCCTCCTGAGTTCAAGCGATTCTCATGCCTCAGCCTCCTGAGTAGCTGGGATTACAGACATGTGCCACTACGCCCAGCTAATTTTTGTATTTTTAGTAGAGATGGGGTTTTGCCATGTGGGCCAGGCTGGTCTTGAACTCCTGACCTCAAGTGATCCTCCTGTCTCGGCCTCCCAAAGTGCTGGGATTACAGGCATGAGCCACTGCGCCTGGCCTACAACCAATGTTGTTTTATACCACAATGAACATTCTGCCTTCATAAGGTTTCCATGGCAAGTTAAAGTTAACACAAACTGAAATTTGTTCACAGATAAGGAAAAGTTCACAGATAAGGAAAAAGATTTAAAGTTGGTTAAATCTTTACTCACAGTAATTTACCAAGAACTTCAAATACTGGGTGTCCATGTTCAAAAATTTTTCCAGTGGGTGTTTGATCAAAAAATTTTATAGATTCTTGTTCTAGAGAAATTCAGTGTGAAGTGGCTTATGAGATTGTTTCATCTGTTAATCTGTTGTTGTTGTTTTTTTTGTGTGTGGAATTCTTCTCAAGATCACCACTGAATTATCCTGAAAAATATTTTCTGAGTTAAGCATGCCATCCTCCACAGTTCAAAAAATAATGAAAGGTGATAAAGAGCTCAAGCCATTTAAGTATGGATGTATTAATGTGCTAATAGAGACCATTTTTCAAAGCGTTGCTTGCAAAACATTTTTTTTGGGGAGTGATTTCTCATAGTTGAATAATTATTTTTAAAAACGTTCCTGATTTTTATTTTAGGTATTATTTACGTTAGCTATTAATCCAGGAATGTTTATTTTTTGATAAAAAGTTACAATTTCAAACATACAAAAATTGAATAATTTTACCGTAAATATTCTTTTAGCTACGATGATTCTACCATTGGCATTTTTATTTTATTTTTTGAGACAGAGTCTCGCTCTGTCGCCAGGCTGGAGTACAGTGGTGTGATTTCGGGTCACTGCAACCTCCGCTTCCCAGTTTCAAGCAATTCTTGTGCCTCAGCCTCCCGAGTAGCTGGGGCTACAGGTGGGCGCCACCACGCCCAGCTAATTTTTGTATTTTTAGTAGAGAAGGAGTTTCACCATGTTGGCCAGGATGATCTAGATCTCGTGACCTCGTGATCCGCCCGCCTCAGCCTCCCGAAGTGCTGGGATTGCAGGCGTGACCACCGCGCCTGGCCAGCATTTTATTACACGTACCGTTTCACCATCTCTTCACCCATCCACCAATGCATCTTCTGTATGGGCATCTTGGTTACCTCACGGCATTGGACCTCCAGTTTCATGCCTCTCCACACTGCAGGGTCCCCTACAATGTTGTATTAGTCACCTTTCTAATATACAAATCTTATCATGTAAATTGTTCCTAAAATCTTTCAATAGACCCCACAGAGTCAGAAAAACGTCCCAAAGTCCGGAATCCTGGCCCCTGCCTACCTGTCCAGTCTCATTGCTGGGTCAGCACGCCTCACCTCAGCCCCTCATTCACCGATATGGAATCAATGTTTGCAGCTGGTGTGTACTTAGTTAACCCCCTTCCCACTCAGACGCGCCTTCCCGGGCCCCACACCCCAAAATCCCTGAGCCCTTTCGTCCACAGCTGTCTGACCACCCAGCACTCTTTCCTTTACGTCACGTATGAGGACTTCGTTTCTTAACCTTTCTCACTGCTCAAAAATGAAAACTCAAGACACGCGTGCGGGGCGCTGTCGGTCCTGCTCATGTCTTGTTCTCAGGGCCGCAAAGCGCAGGGGCAAAGCCCACCAGGGCCCGGCGCTGCCCGCTGCCCAGCCAGGCGCAGGGAAAGGGACGGGGGTCCGGGGTCGCGGGTCCGGAGCCTCTCCGGTCGTAGGAAGTGGGGGCTTGTGGGAGTCACACGAGTGCGCGTGCACGTTAGTACGGGGCGGGCGGCGCTCATCCCAGCTCGCAGAAGCACCTGCCAGAGTTGTGCGCACCCTTTCCTGCTCTCAACACAAGCCGTCGGCGTTCACTACTGCAGCTCATTCAGACCCCACTCTCCTACTGTCCAGGCACAGAAACGATAGTTAAATTCCCCCTGACCGGGGACCGTACGCGGGGCCTTCCCTCCCCAACTCCTAACGGGAGACCGGCTGCCGTAAAGCTTCGCTTTGCCGACTGCTGCAAAGCGCCTTACGACTGAACCCGGAATCTACCTACGGCCAGCAGTCGTCCCCGCCCTGCTTCAAACATTTGGGTTTCAGGAGCCGGGCGGAGGTGGCTGCCGGGTGTTTGCGTTGCACGCGCCCCATCCGAAACTCGGCGGCGGCCTCAGGGCTGCTACGGCCTCGGCGGGGGCAGGTCCTGGCGCCCGCCCGCCTCCCGGCTTCCATCATCCCAGGGTGCACCGCGGCGGGCGCGGGCCCGCGGCCATGTTGCGGTAGTTTGTTGTTTTCTTCCTGCGGAGGCGAAGGGGCAGCTGTGGACCGCGAAACGCCCCGCTTCGCCTCTGCCTCCTGCAGCCCCCTCTCTTCCCTGTCCTCCGCCACCAGTACCCGGGCCCGGACCAGGCACGTTGGCTCACCAGCTGGCTTGGTGGGCGAGGCTGAAGGCCGGGCCCCGCGAGTGCCATGGCGGCCGCCCTGGGAGCGAGCGGAGGAGCAGGCGCCGGAGGTACGTGAGGCCGCCGGGCTCGGGGGACCAGGGCCGAGCCGCGGTGGGCGGGGGTGCTGGCCGGCGGGCCTTCCCGCTTAGGAGAGGACGAGGCTCTCCCCGGCTCCGACTGTCTTTGTGTTCGGCCTATTCAGTTTTCTCCCCCGCCTTCCTTCCCTATTGTCATTATCCCTGGCTCGCTCCTCCTCTCCGCTGTGCAGATCGTACTTACCTGTGAACTTCCGTGTGTCCTCTACTTTGCAAGGCGGCCTAAAGTCTCAGGCCCATCTCTGGCGTTGGCGGGCATTAAGTTGCCAAGCCGGCCTTGTGTCCTATGGCTTAGTAGAGCGCTCCCGCGCCCCCCCACCGCGACAGTGTCACTTAGGGAGAGCGGGGCAGGTCGCTGTAGGGCGGGTGGGTAAGATTGTGGGGCCATCCTGACAGATTTAGATTGATTTCAAGCCCATTACAAAAACATAACAGGTGAAAAGATTCACCTGTGTGAGGGAATGTGCGACAGTAGGCCATTTTGGAAAGAGATTTCTTGAGAAATAGCCTTAATAAATCCCTGTTTTAAATTAACTTATTTGTTGTCTAATAAAAACCTGTTAGTGTTTTATTTGCGTCTTGCAAAAGTGAAAACGTGACACAAAAGGTTTAGATACTGAGTCAGTTCCTTTGGATAGTTTCTCTTGTTTGCAAGCATGAACAATATTGATGAAACACCTATCTCTAAAAAATTGTAGGTAAAACTACTTTCAGGTAAAATTACCTATCACTGGGGGTTTTAAAAACATGTGGAGAGATACTCGAAAGTGACGTTTTAAATGATTATTTTGAAAACTTTGAAAAGATGGTAAAATATGGATAACAAAAGCATTTGGGATTAGTTCTTACCATTGAAACGTTGAAAAGCTAGTCTAGTGTATACTCGAGAAGTATTTTTTAGTAAATGCTAGCAGATGGTTAGGTTGCAGTCATCCTGTTTAGGAATTTTGGCCCAACTATCAAAACGTTTGCCTGACAAAATGAAAAAACAAAACTACGAAGAGTAAGTGTAGGAATGTCGCTTCTGGCAATTTGATTTGTTATATGCCACTTTTCTTTCAGTTTAAATACATGTTTGCGTGTTCTGTCTGAGACTTTCTAATTAAAATTTAAAAATATATAGCTCACCTATCTTTCCTGGGGTCGGAATTACTTGTGTTACAGCATTCCCAGTGTAATCTGGGAACTCTTGGGTCAACACTCTTTTCATTAGAAAGACTAAGGTGTTATTTGTATTTTTTCTAGAGGCTAAATAATATCTGAAGACGTTATGCTGATGGCTAATGGAATATATGCTTGTGTATTCCTTTACGTTTCTCATTTTAAATTTCTAAAATAGTAATATCACTGAATGTAATCCAGATAAACAGGGTTTTTTGGGTCTTCAATAATTTTGAGGTCAGAAATTTTGAGATTTGCTATTTTAGAAGAATAAGTAGGCTTTATTCACGATGCTTTGGAGTTTTTCCTTCCATTTTGTCACAAGTGCCAGAATTTCCTTTGCTCTTCGATTCAAACCAAACTCCTTGCCAAGGTTTGTGAGTTCTATATGACTTAGTCCCTGCCTACCCCGCCAGCATGTTGTGTGATTGTTTCCCTTATCCTGGAAGTTCATCTTGGACTGTTCCTGTCCCCTCTTGCCAGGGCTGACTCCTGATCCAGTGGATCTCATGCTCTTAAGGGAGGCTTTCCTTGAGAATTCATTCTATCTGAGGAATGTCTGTCTCTTGCTCTTGTGCCTCTCTTCTCTTCGTTCTGTAGCACCCTTGTTTTCTTCAGAATGTTTATCTCAATTTGTAATTTTCTTCATTTTTACTTGTTTTTAAAATCTGCCTCCCACAGTAGCCTGTAAACCTCATGAGGACAAAAATGCTGCCTGTTTTACCAGCATTCCACGTGTTCCTGGCACGTAGCATGTGTTCAGCAGACATTTGGTGAATGAATTAAAGAATGAAATGTTTTCTTTACAAATAGGAAATAATTATATCCTAAGTTATGTTAGTCATTTCCATGTGACTTACCTGTGTAACTGATTGAAATCATGTTAGCTTAGAGAAATATTTACATTGGTAATACCTTATTGATAGCTACAGATAGCTTATTTGGCAGCTCAGTTTAGCATATTGTCTAGCACAGTGGCTTTCAAACTTTTAAAAATGGCAGCCACAGAAATGTGATTGACATTGTGACTTAGTACATACATAATAAAAGTTAAAAAAATTGCATGAACAGTGCTGGTCCGTACTATGCCATGTACTCTAATGTTTTCTATTTCATTACAGTAAAATGCTGATTGTGGCCTAGATTAATTTCACAACCCACAAAATGTTCAAGATTGTCAGTTTGAAAATCACTGGTCTCCTGTATAGTAAGTGGTTAATATTTATTGAATCAAATGGATTTTGGCTATCCGTAATCTGGATAGTAAAATAGTAATATCACTGAATGTAATCCAGATAAACAGGCTTTTTTGGCTATCCATAATCTGGATAGCCAAAATGGGTACCACAAAGTGTCTGTAGGAGTGTTTGCTTATTTTTTACTTTTTTTTTTTTGAGACAGGGTCTTGCTTTGTTGCCCAGACTGGAGTGCAGTCGTATGATCATGGCTAATTGTAGCCTTGGCCTCCTGGGCTTAGTTGATTCTCCCACTTCAGCCTCCTGAGTAGCTGGGACTGCAGGTGTGCACCACCATGCCTGGCTAATTTTTGTATTTTTTGTAGAGACAGGGTTTTGCTGTGTTGCCCAGGCAGGTCTTAAACTTGGGCTCAAGTGATCTGCCCGCCTCAGCCTCTCAGAGTGCGAGGATTACATGACCCACCATGCCCTGCCATAATACATTTCAAAGGAGTCATTTGGTATTGCAGTCAAGTAGTAAGGATAGAGGAATGGAATTGCTCTCCTTACTAATAACAGAGAGAATGACAACTGTTATTTATTGGAGACTGAAAACAAAAACATAAAGGCAAAAACATGGCATTTTTGGGGAAGGAACAAATAATTTAATGAGTTTCAAGATCTTCTTAGTTCCAGTGCTTCCTTGTAAAATATAAAATAAAAAATCAGTACACAAATTGTAAAAAGCCTCCAACCTGGTGAGTGCATTATCTCGCTTAAGATTTACAACAGCATTCTTGGGCCTTAGCTAATCTAATTTTATAGGTGAGGTAAAAAAATGGGTGCTTGTAAATTTTTTGTTTTCTAGTCGATTCTTAGAAATAAAAAGTTTTAATGGAAAATTTCAAACACACCCAGTAGTAGAATAATGAACCCACATACCCATCATCTAGTATCCGCTTTTGTGTATTTCAAACCCCAGGCTGGTAAAATTTTATAGCAAGATACACTGCTGGGATGAGTTAAGACTTTAGATACTAAACCAGTTATCTTAATTTACATTTGAGAGTAAACTAGCCCAGAAACGTTCAGCCACCTAACTGTTAAGAAAGGGAAGTAGATTCGAATTTCGGTCTTTTGACTTCTAGTTCTGTGTTCCTTCCACTGTGTCAGTATGTAGTAAGGCGGGAAAGTATGAAGCATGGTGCAGAAGGTTTTCATTCGAAATTGTGAAAGTGAAACAAGTTTTAGTACTTCAACAGGTAAAATTTACCTGGTAGGACATTTTTGGAGCATTTAAATCACTAATAGTGCTGATAAATGAGATATTTTCATACCGATAATGATGTGTGTATAGCCATTTAATTCTTTTTTTTTTCCTTCAAGAAAATCTTTCATGCTTAATTTCTTAGCTTCAATCAAGGGAGTTTGAGGAGTGGGGAAAAAATAGCCTCTCTCATTTCAGCCATGAGTACTTTTAGCATTTCTTGTAGGGCAGTGTACTAATGACAAAGTCCCTTAGGTCATACCTGGGGATATAATTTTTTGAATGGCAGTTTGTCAGATAAATAATTCTTGGTTGACAACTGTTATCTTTCAGCATATTAAATATTTCATCCTATTACTTTCTGGCTTCCGTAGTTTCTGATGAGAAATTGTTAATCTTGTGGAGGATCCTTGGTACATGACATGCCACTTCTCTCTCAGTGTATTCAAGATCCTCTTTGTCTTTGACTTTTGATAGTGTGATCATAATGTGTCTCGGTGTGGGTCTCCAAATTTATTCTGCTTGGAGTGGTGAACTTTTTGATTATGTAGGTTCATGTCTTTCACCAAATTTGGAAGCTTTTTATTTTTTTCTCCAATTCTTTTTCCGGGTACTCTGTTTTCTCCTTTTGGGACTCCCGTAATCCATAGATTGGTACTTTTAATGATGTCCCCCTGTTTTTTAGGGCTCTGTTTATTTTTGTTCCCCTGCTCCTTAGACTAGATAATTTCAATATTTTCCTGTTTCTTCACCTGTAGCACCCTTGTTTTCTTCAGAACGTTTATCTTAATTTGTAATTTTCTTTACTTATTTACTTGTTTTTTAAATCTGCCTCCCAGAGTAGCCTGTAAGCCTCATGAGGACAAAAAATGCCATCTGTTTTACTACGCATTCCAAATGTTCCTGGCACATAGCATGTGTTAAACAAATACTTGGGGAATGAATTAAAGAATGACATGTTTTCTGTATGATTCTGAAAAATTATCTATAATTGTATCCTAATGTATGTTAGTCAATTCCACATGATTTACCCGTGTAACTGATTAAATCATGTTAACTTGATTTTTTCAGTTCCTCAGTTTTGGGACTGAAAATTGGACATTTTAAATATTATGATGTGGAAATTTGGGAAGTCATAATGTTGCCCCTTTTCTGGGTTTGCTGTTTCTTGTTGTGGGCTTCAGTTGTCTGATTTTTTATTACTTGCCAAATGAAAAGAGACTCTATTTCTTGTCTCTTGTGGTCACCGATGTCTCCGTTGTGTTGTGTCATTGCCCAGCCAGTGATCTGATGGAGATGTCCTCAAATGTCTGGAGTTACAAATAAAACAAAACCCAAACCAAAAAACAAAAACTCCTGTGCTTACAGGTAGCTGAGGTTACTTCATTGCTCATGCAGGCCACTTATCACCCCCTTCTTAGCCTCACCTTCTGCATATGTGGAGCGCAAAGATCAGCCAAAGGTTAAATCTAGGGTTCTTTCAAGTTGTTTTCTGAGCATGTGCCCAGCCTTCAGCGTGTGCATGGTCTTGTCTTCCAGATTTCCCAGTATACATGGGAGCCCTCAACACTCTCATTCCTTCATATGTTTTCCTCCTCAGCCTTTTCTTTCCCAGGCTTTTCAGTTTGTGTGTTGCTTACCTTGTCCATCATCCCTTGTCCCAGGTGACCCTGGTTAGTGGATGTCTTTAAATGCTTTTAACAAGCACTGCCTGGGATGCTGCTCTAGTCCTGAGAGAGTTCTGAGGCTGTATCTCTGAGCTGATTCCTCAGAGAACCACCGGACAGGTCACAATGCACAATCACAGTATTTTGAGGGCAGGTTCTTATTGACCCCTTTAGCATCACTGCACCGGGAACACTGACTGCCATCCCCACTGCTGCCTCTGAGCTGCGAAATGCTGTCTCTGCGTCTGTTGTGATTATTAGTTCTTCCCCTGTTCTTTAATCTCTTCATGTAGTGTATTGATAGATTTCCAGTGCTGAACTAAGCATGCATTCTGGGGTTCAAAATCTTGATCTGCACATTTTGTTCTTTTGAATATACTGTTGGATTTCATTTTAGGATTTGTGATGATAAGGGAGACTGACTTATTGTTTTCTTCCTTGGTATTTCTGTGTAATTTGTGCTGTCCTTTTATTTATGATATGTTGGTTTTTAGAATGAGTTGTGAAATTTTTTGGGACAGTGTAAAAATCTCTTATTGACTGTGGAAGAACTCTTTTCTCCAGAGCCATTTGGGTCTGGTTCCCTTTAAAAAAGTTATCTTTTCAATTTCCTGTATTATTATTGATTTATTTAGTTTTATAAGATGAAAAGTAAATTGCGATCATTTAAATTTTCCTAGAAAAATTATTCTTTATGTTCAGATTTCCACATTGATACAGAGTTAAGCAGTGCCATAGCTTCTTTTGTTGTTGTTGTTGTTGTTGTTTTGTTTTGTTTTGAGACAGAGTCTTGCTCTATCTCCCAGGCAGGCTGGAGTGTAGTAGTGGTGTGATCTCGGCTCACTGCAACCTCGGCCTCTTGGGTTCAAGCGATTCTTCTGCCTCAGCCTCCCAAGTAGCTGGGATTACAGGCACATGCTACCACACCCAGCTAATTTTTGTATTTTTAGTAGAGACGGGGTTTGGCCATGTTGGCCAGGCTGGTCTGGAACTCCTGACCTCAGGTGATCTGCCTGCCTTGGTCTCCCAAAGTGCTAGGATTACAGGCATGAGCCACTGCGCCCGAGCCACAGCTTCTTAAGTGTGTATGTTGAAGGTACATTTTTTGAGACTGAGACTCCTCAGTTTGAAGGAACTTTTAATTTTCACAACTTGATTGGTGGTTTGATTGGGTTCAGAATTTTAGATTTGAGTTCATTTTTGTAAGATTTTTGGGGGTATTGCTGTGTTTTCTGGCATCTAGATCTGTTCTTGAGAAGTCTGAGGACATTCTGATTCCTAATCATTTTTATGTGGCCTTTTTTTCATTTTAGAAGTTTTTAACAACATTTTCTCCCCTTTGTTTCACATTTCATCCCTTAAACTTAAACTCAGCCATTTAGAAGGCTGTATGGCTAGGCTGGGAGGTGGAGATTGTAGTGAGCCGAGATCGCGCCACTGCACTCCAGCCTGAGCAACAGAGGGAAACTCCGTCTCACCAAAAAAAAAAAAAAAAAAAAAAGGAAGGTCTAGGTTCCTGGGAAAAGAAATGAGTGTCAGTTCCTGTAGATTTTAAGTCATAATGGGAACATCCAGGAGGCTGAGCTCAGCTCATTTGTCTCTTCCTGGCTACCCAGGTTGATAGAGCAAGCCTTTATAACTTCCATAATAGAAGGGGTTCTATCTTGCATCAAGCAGAACTTCTGTTATCATTGATTTTTAAACCCTGAATGATGAAAGTTCATTGAAAGACAAACAAATGACCAATGAGCACTATACTTCATAAACAAAAAGTTCATTTTAGGGAGAACCTGTCCTGGGGCCCATGTAACAACATAAGAGATTTTTAAAACAGTGACTACAAATTATTTCTAAAGCAACATGGTATAGAAACGCTTTCTGAAAATTTGGCTTGGCTACTCAGAACTTAATAGTTATACTGTAAGGCTCATATGTTCACTTAGAAATTATTGGACATTACCTGATTTCTAGTTAATATTTAAATAAAGGATCTGGATTTCTTCATCTATAAAATAAAGAATTTTGACTACTAGTGATTTGAACTAGGAACATACTATACATGAGTGTGATACTGAGGAGAAAGTTAGTTGAGAACCTTTGGGATACAAAGGTCAGCAAACTTTTTCTGTGAAGGGTTAAATAGTAAATATTTTAGGCTTGCAGGGCAGATGGGTTTTGTTGGAAGCACTGAACTCTGCCATTTACCTCGAAAGCAGCCATGGACATAGACAATATATGCCTAAATTGGAATAGCTATGTTCCATTAAAAGCTTATTTACATAGATGGGTGGTAGCTAAATTTGGGCAAAACAGGTGGCAGGCCCTACTTGGCCCATGGGCTTTGGTTTGCTGACGCTCAGATTAGCTAATTGCTAGAACTCTATCCCAAGCTAATAGTCTAAATGGTGTCTAACCCAAGTCCAGGATTCTGGAAAAGAAGAAGAAATAGAATGGTAAGTAAAAGTTTGTAACTGTAGATGTCTAATTGCTGCATGATAGAGAATTATGGAAATTTGGTAGTTATATTCAGTCTTGAAGGAAAATTGATTCCCCTGTTAAAATGGAACGTCTTGTACAGTGTTTAGCCCTTAGAAGGAGATTTTCCAGGCAGGGAGGGCATTGACCTCTTTTGTTTTGCTCAGTTATCTTTTACCCCTTGGCTTTCATGGATACGCTGGACTAATGTGGACACATTTCTTCTCCTTGGTTTATATTTAGTATGACTGCTATGAACTGGAACTTTAAAAAGGTTTTGTCTGTATTCTAAAGAAAAACAGGGAAATGACTCAGAATATATTAAGAATACAAAGAGGCTGTACAGGGTTCTTGTGCTAGCTTGCCCGCTTGCCCTGTAAATTTTGAGTCATTATTTCACTTAGCGCAATGTCTTCAGGGTTCATCAGTGTTGTAGCATGTGTCAGAACTTCTTTTTTAAGGCTGAATAATATTCCATTGTGTATCTATGCTACTTTTTTTTTTTTTTTAAAGCCATATATCCTTCAATAGACTCTGGAGTTGCTTCCACCTTTTGGGTATTGTAAATAATACTAATGTGAGCCTGAGTATATTAATACGTCTTCAAGTATCTGCTTTTAGTTCTTTAGAGTGTATACCCCGAAATGGAATTGCCACACCAGTCCTTGGATTTAGGGGCCAGTCTTACTCCAGAATGACTTCATTTTAACTCATTACATCTGCGTAGATTCTATTTCTAAATAAGGCTACATTCTACGGTTCTGATGGACATGCCCTTTTGGGGGATGCTGTGGTATGATTAAAAAATGAATATTTTTTTCTGCCCTGGTTCCCTAGGCAGAACTTTGGAAACCTTTTGAATTTACTATCTTTTCTATGCTAATGAGATGGCTTATAGCAGGGGTGGGGGCCCTAGATAGCTTTGGGGTGGGGGCTTGTCAGAAAAACTAACCCCATGTTAAGAGGGTGAGAATGTTCAGCCTCAACCCCCAGCCTCCCTGGAGGGGAGAGGGGCTGGAGATTGGTTGTAATCACCATTAGTCAGTGATTTAATCGTTGGGTTTAGGGAGCGTCTGAGTTGGTGAGCACCTCCTCGTGCTAGGAGGGTGGTGCACTCTGACCCGTCAGACTAGCCCTGTGTTCCTCTTCATCTGGCTCTTCATTTGTATCCTTTATAATAAACTGTAATAGTAAGTACAGTGTTTTCCTGAGTCCTGTGAATTGTTATAGTAATAGCAACGGGGGGAGGTGTGATAACCCCAGCATTTCTAGACTTTCGCCAGGGATAAGTGTGAGTAGCCTGGGCACCTCGTTGCAGTTGGCATCTGAAGTGGGGCAGCTTTGTGAAACTGAGTCCTTCATCTGTGGGGCCTGCCCTAACTGCAGATGATTAGTGTTAGGATTGAATGGAATTGTTGGTGTTGCAGTATGCTTGTGCAGTTTAGTACAGTCAGCAAGTCGAACTTTTAACAAATATTGCAAAAGATGGCCGAGTGAAGTGTAATAATACAAATGCAGCATTTTAAAAACCAAACTAATTAACTTCTACCCCACCCTCAAACAAACCAGCACATGTATCCGTCAATCCACAGCTAATATTCCAGACTCAAAATGCTGATGTTTTCATTGACTTCTCCTTCCTTGTTGTTTTCAGTCAGTCAACATGCCTTGGAATTTCTAAACTGACAGTTTCTAGTTCATGCATTTGTCTTATTCTCCCCTGTTTCTTCACTGCGATGCTAACCACATTTTTTTTTTCCTTAATGCTTGGTTTGTAGTTATTTTGTTTTACCATTGTTTATGTTTTAGCGATTAATTAGTTCTTGCTTCTTGCTACTAGATTACCCTTTCTAAACTGGGGTTGTGTTGCATATGAAGTATAGCTTTCTCACGTTGCTTTTCTAGTAATGCCCCACATCTTTACCACTTTTTCTTTTCTGACTACTTCTGTCTATGAGTATGTCAGCTTACCTGAACTCCTCGCTGTGCTCTAGGCTGGTGAGCACTTCTTAGCCTCTGTGCTGTTATTGCCCTGGAATGCCCATCTACTTGACAAAAACAGAGTCATTATGAGCCTTCATTTCAGTTATTACCTAGTGTGTCAAACCAAACTTGATTTTCCCCAGCCGTCATCACTTTGTATTTTTTGTTTTGGAATCTTTACTCAAATTTCATCATTCCGTTAATTTAAATTCGTTTGCTTTTTTGCTGATAAATTTATGTAATATGAAATTTAATACTTCATAAAAATATTATATGTTGTGCTGTTTTAATAATTTTATTTGTCCACACATTATGTGTTCACCTGTGTGCACGGATAAACATTGGTGGTGATGTTCTCCTAGTTGTACAATTGTTTTTATCAGAGAAATTTGGGATGATTTTAATATCTTTGTGTTTTTAGGTATTGCAATAATATTTCATAATGATCGGATATTAGTCTAGTATAGATAATCAAGCTATTACGTTAATAAATGAGTGTTTTAAAAGTTTAAGGAAGAATAAAGAGGACCATAAATCCATAATTCTGTGTTGAAGAGATAACTGCCATTATAGCAGTTTGGCTTATATCCTGGGCACATGTGTACACATATATTTTACATACACAAAGGCCATACCATATTGCGTGATCCCTTCCATGATGTTATTGGGGATATTTTTTCATGTCAGGAAACATAGTTTGACTTTAAAATTCTTATTGCTGCCTAATATGTAATTACATGACTATACTTTTATTTGACCTCTCTGCTCTGGCTTTTTTTGTTGGGCATTTGATTTATTTCTACTTTTTCCTATTAATAAAACACTTCTTGATGAACATCCTTGTACATACTACCTTTGTTCACTCAATGATGAACAGTATTTCTCAAAGTCTTGGGAGTCCCCAAGACTGTTTCAGAGTGTCTGTGAAGTCAGACTATCTTCATAATGTTATTAAGGCAGTTTGCCTTTTTTTTTTTTAACCTTGCTGACATTTGCATCAGTGTTGCAAAAGTAATGGTGGGTACATTTTCTGGTGTTTTAGCGTTAAGGCAGTGGCAATTATTTAATTAAATCTTGATCCTAGAGTGCATTTAAAAAATATTTGTGACAAATAGGAAGCATATACATAAAGGACTTCTGTTTCATCATGAAGTATAACAGTTGTCTTCAGGAAAAGTGCCTGTCCAGCTGGCAGAGTAGTGTGCACCTGTATTCTCAGTGACTTGGAGGCTGAGGCAGGAAGATCACTTGAACCCAGGAGTTCAGTCCAGTCTGGGTAACATTGCAAGACCCCATCTCTTTAAAAAAAAAAAAAAAAAAAAAAAAGGTACTTGTTCAATTTAATAGTGAGGTGCGCTGGCTTTTCTTATTTCTTCTGTAGAACATCATTTTTACTTGAAGGGACAATTGACAGACTGTGGTTATTCAAATTTTAGTGCTTGGCAGATAGATTCTTGAAAATGAAGTGAGCCTGTCACTTCAAGTAAAACAGTGTACATTATTTGTTGCCAATGATAACATGTAAGTTTTCAGACAAAAATGAGAATTTTGGAATACTAGTATTTGATACTGTGAGCTTGAGAACTTCCCAGCACTTGAAGACTTTCCTGATGAGATTGGTGATGTTATTAACCAGTGTGATTTTGTATATTGGATAATGAAATGTGTTAGCATTTGGAGTACTACATAAATCAGGGAACCAATGTTTTCAAAATGACCACTGCATGGTGGCACAAAATCATGGTTAAAGATCCAATAACAATGCAAGACACACTTGTACTTTAACATAAGAGGGTATGAAATATTCATTGCTGTGGCTTCAGATTCTGCATTGCAGCCAGTCTTTAAGAAATGGCCACTTTTTGATTATTAGTGTAGTATCAAAGAAGAATATCTGAAATTGTTTGAAAAGACAAAGTACATCTTTTTACAACTACGTGTCTATTTGGAGTCGGATTTCTTTCATGTATTTCAGTCAAAAAACACATCGAATGAGACTCTGTCTCAGGAAAAAAAAATATATATATATCACAGGAGATTGAATGCAGAAGCAGATAGAAGAATTCAGCTGTTTTCTATAAAGTCAGACATTAAAGAGTTTTGGAAAACTGTAAAAAATATTTGTTTTATAGACTTTTTGTCATTAAAATATGTCGCATTAACATGTAATACTGGTTTGTTTCTTAAGTTTTACTCTATTCTCTTTAAAATTATAGTCAGCCCAGTTTGTACCAGCTGACCCTTACCTCATTTCCCGTCTTCTTTACCCTCCTGCTCTAGTCTTTTCCAATAAAGACCTTAAGTTACGTACCATATATTAGTTTATTTGGATTACTGTTTGTCTTTTCTTACTAGAATGTAACCTACACAGGGTGAAGATTTTTTTTTTTTTTTGTATGTCAGGTGTCTAGAACAGTGCCTGGCATATATTGTGTGGTCAAGAAATAGTTGTTGAGTGAAGAATACAGGTTTCACGACCCTTCGGTTCTATTCATATTTTCTGCTTATCTTGCATTCTCCAATTTTGGAATGATTTCAGCAGCCACTTTCCTTAGCTGTTTTATGGTGTCTTCCTTAGGAAAATACTTACTTTAATTATTTTTGATGATCCTGGCCTCTAATTTTGGCTTTTGTGCACGATGGCAGTTAAATTTCCTTCCGGAGATCCTGCACTGACGCACAGTGTGAGATGAACACAGGGATTCCAAACCCTAGCTGTCCGTCAGAATTAGTGGGAGCTTTAAAAAGCAGAAAGGGCCGGGCGCGGTGGCTCAAGTCTGTAATCCTAGCACTTTGGGAGGCCGAGACGGGCGGATCACAAGGTCAGGAGATCGAGACCACCCTGGCTAATACGGTGAAACCCCGTCTCTACTAAAGAATACAAAAGGCCGGGTGCGATGGCTCAAGCCTGTAATCCCAGCACTTTGGGAGGCCGAGGCGGGCGGATCACAAGGTCAGGAGATGGAGACCATCCTGGCTAAGACGGTGAAACCCCGTCTCTGCTAAAAATACAAAAAATTAGCCGGGCGCGTTGGCAGGCGCCTGTAGTCCCCGCTACTCGGGAGGCTGAGACAGGAGAATGGCGTGAACCCGGGAGGCGGAGCTTGCAGTGAGCCGAGATCGCGCCACTGCACTCCAGCCTGGGTGATGAGCAAGACTCCATCTCAAAAAAAAAAAAAAAAAAAAAAAAAAAAAAAAAAAAAAA
>NC_045441.1:143970726-143980507 GCF_002776525.5 Piliocolobus tephrosceles
CAAAAAAAAAAAAAAAAAAAAAAAAAAAAAGAATACAAAAAACTAGCCGGGCGACGAGGCCGGCGCCTGTAGTCCCAGCTACTTGGGAGGCGGAGGCAGGAGAATGGCATAAACCTGGGAGGCGGAGCTTGCAGTGAGCTGAGATCCGCCACCGCACTCCAGCCTGGGCGACAGAGCCAGACTCCGTCTCAAAAAAAAAAAAAAAAAAAAACCAGAAAGAGCCCAGAATCAAAAATCAGTGAGGAGGCCGGGGATTATGTGCTTGCTACAAGGTTTCTAGGTGATTGCTATTAGCTAGCCTGGCAAAAAGATGTTCTGGATTCAGCAGAATTGGATGCTCTTTTTTTTCCTCCTTTTTTCTTTTTTTGGTCTCACTATTTTGGCCAGGCTGGAGTGCAGTGGCCATGCACAGGCATGAGCATAGCACGCTACAGCTTCAAATTTCTGACCTCAAGCAATCCTCCCTTCTCCGGCTCCCAAGTAGCTCGGGCCACAGGCTCCATGAATTTTGGTGTTCTGTTTCAGTGCATATATGTTTATAATTGTTATATCTTGGTGAATTGACCCTTTGGTTGGTATATAGTATTCTTAATTTTTGAAACAATTTTGAATTTAAAAATCTATTTTATCTGGTATTAGTGTAACTGTGCCAGTTACCTTTTGGTTACTATTTGCATGAAATATCTTTTTTCCATCATTTCACTTTCAATTTATTAGTATCTTTGGGTCTAAAATGAGTCTCTAATAGGCAGCATATAGTTGGATTTTTTTTTTTGAAACAGAGTCTCGCTCTGTCACCCAGGTTGGAGTGCAGTGGTGTGATCTCAGCCCACTGCAACCTCCGCCTCCCGGGTTCAAGCGATTCTCCTGCCTCAACCTCCTGAGTAGCTGGGATTATAGGCATGCACCACCAAGCCTGGCTAATTTTTGTATTTTTGGTAGAGACGGGGTTTCACCATCTTGGTCAGGTTGGTCTCAAACTCCTGACCTCTTGATCCACTGGCGTTGGCCTCCCAAAGTGTTGAGATTATAGGTGAGAGCCACTGCACCTGGCTGTTTGTTTGTTTTTAATCCACTCTGCCAGTCTGTGACGTGACAGAAGATAGTCAAGTGGGAAATTCCAGATGCCGGTCCTTCCAGTGGAACAACTATTGACCTGGCAAGAACTGTTGGAAGCAACCGTTTTGGAACTTTAGAACCTAACATTGGTTTTCATCACTGATGAGCTGGTACAGAGGCTCTCTCTGTTATTTTCATCCCCCTCCGCTGAAGCAGTTTCTCTTTCGGCTTTGTTCATTTTTCCTTTTTATCGGATGCAGGCATTTAAGGAAATCTACCAGGTCACTAGTTGATTAAGGAGATAACAGAAGAGAGACTTCAGTGACCACACTTAAGAAGGAATATAATAAATAGTAGTTTTAAAAAGCCATTAAACAGATGGACAGCAACCTTCATTGTGTAACAGCAGCAACTCTGGGGAAGGAGAATCTGGTTTCTAGAGTTACTACATTGCAATGTACAAAATATCCAGTTTTAAATAGTAAATAGTAAATAAAATATTACATTGTATACAAAGAAGCCTGAAAGTATGGCACATTCATAGGAGAAAAAGAAATAGAAACCACCCACAAGGATACGCAGACATGGGATTTACTAGACAGATGCTTTAACCTTCTTAAATATGCTTAAAGTGCTGTAGGAAACTGTGAACCAAAAAACTAAAGGAAATCTAGGGAGTGATATATGAAGAAGTAGAGAATAGTAATAGAGAAATTATTAGAAGGAAACAACTTCTGGAACTCAAAAGTACAGTAGCTAAAGTAAGCTCTTTAGAGAGGATCAATAGCAGATTCGAGCAAGCAGAAGAATCAGCAAACTTGAAAGTCAATTGAGATGATCCCGTTGGAAGAGCAGAATGATAATGCATAAAAATGAACAGAGTCTAAAAGACCTATGGGACACCACCAAGTGTACTTATATACACGTAGGGGACTCACAAGAGCAAGAAATTGACAGAAAAAAATTTGAGGAAATAATGGCTGAAAATCGCCAAATTCATAAACAAATATATAGATAAAAGGTAGAATCTGTACATCTAAGTATACCGCACACTGGGTATATTAAAACAACAGAAATGTATTCACAGGTCAGGAGACCAGAAGTCCATATTAATGTACCAGCAGGGCCACACGCCCTGGGAAGCTTCTAAGGGAGAATCCTTTGCCTCTTCCAGCTTTTGGTGGCTTCCTGCATTGCTTGGCTTATGGCAGCGTAACTCGAGTCTTCGGCTTCGCATGACCTTTCTCCTCTGTGTGTGTCTGTCTGTACCCACATCTCCCTCTCCTTATGTAGATATCAGTCATCATTGAATTTAGTGCCCTCTTTAATATCCAGTGTGATCTCATCCTAACTTGATTACACCTGTAAATAACTTTTTAAGTTTTAGAAACGGGCTTGCTCTTTTGCCCAGGCTAGACTACAGTGAATCAGTCATAGCTGACTACACCCTCAGCCTCCTGGGCTCAAGCAGTCCTCCCACTGCAACCTCCTGAATGGCTGAGACTGCAGGTATACACCACCACACCCAACTAATTTTTAAAGTTTTTTTGTAGAGATAGGATCTGGATATATTGCCCAGGCTGGTCTTGAACTCCTGGCCTCAAGCAACTACCTCAGCCTCCCTAAGTGTTGGGATTACAGGCATGAGTCACTATGCTTGGCCTTGTTTCTAAATAAAATCACATTCACAGGTGGCAGAAGGAGTGGTAAGACTTAAGTGTGTATTTTTGGGGGACACAATTCAACAGTTACAAGCAATTCTGCTAGAAACAAATTTCTTCCTGTTTTGTTAATCTGTGAATGTCTTTATTTCGCCTTAATTTTTGAAAGATTGCGTTGGTGGATTTAGGTCTCTTTCTTTGAGCACTTTGAATAGGTCATCTGGCTAAGTAGCCTCTGGCTACTTCTGTTTTGACAAACAACTATTGCAGTTCCATTGTAGGTGATGAGTCATTTTTGTCTTGGTGCTCTCAAGGTTTTTTCCTGTGTCTTTGGCTTTGAAACATTTTGACTATGTTGTGTGTATTTGTGAATCTCTGAGTTTATTATCATTTGAGTTTGTCGAGCCTTCTGGATGTATAGATATTTTCCAGTACATTTTGGAAGTTGTCAGCCATTATTTCTTTGAGTATTTTTTCCTACTCCTGTCTGTCCTCTCCTTCTGGTGCTCCTGTTATACATATATTGTTGTGCCTCCTCATGGCCCCACATTTCTTCGAGGCCGTGTTCAGTTTTCATTTTCTGATTTCTGTTCTTTGGATTATGTCATCTCTGTTGATCTGTTTTCAGGTTTGCTAATTCTGCCAGTTCACATCTACTGAGCCCCTCTAATGAATTCATTTCAGTTATTTTTCAATTTCAGAATTTCTATTTGGTTTTTTAAAATTATTTCTGTCTCTTCGTGTCTCTCTATGTGTGTGTGTGTGTGTGTGTGTGTGTGTATATATATATATGTTTTTTTGAAACGGAGTCTCACTTTGTCGCCAGCTGGAATGCAGTGGTGCAGTCTCCGCTCACTGCAGTCTCTGCCTCCCCAGTTCAAGCCATTCTCCTGCCTCAGCCCCCCGAGTAGCTGGGATTACAGGCACGCATCACCACACCCACCTAATTTTTGTATTTTTAGTAGAGACAGGTTTCACCATGTTGGCCAGCATGGTCTTGATCTCTTGACCTCGTGGTCCCCCTGCCTTGGCCTCCCAAAGTGTTTTTTTTTTTTTTTTTTTTTTAAAGACAGTCTTGCTCTGTGGCCCAGGCTGGAGTGCAGTGGTGTGGTCTCAGCTCATTGCAACCTCTGCCTCGTGGGTTCAAGCAATTCTCTTGCCTCAGCCTCCCGAGTAGCTGGGATTACAGGTGTGTGCCATCACATCTGGCTAATTTTTGTATTTTTAGTAGAGATGGAGTTTTGCCATGTTGGCCAGGCTGGTCTCGAACTCCTGACCTCAAGTGATCCACCTGCCTTGGCCTCCCAAAGTACTGGGATTACAGGTGTGAGCCAGTGCGCCTGGTCTCTTTATTCATATTCTTTATTTGACCTGACACTGTCATCATGTTTTCTTTTGGTTTTTTGATCATGGTTTCATTTAATTCTTTGAACATGTTTATAATGGTTACTTACAGATCTTTTTCTGTGAAATCTGACGCCTGATCCTCTCACATGGAGTTTATGTTGCCTGCTTTTTGTTGTCGTTGGATTATAGGTTATACTTTCTTGTTTCTTCCATATCTTCCATATCTTGTAATTTTTTGTTGAAGTCTGGACATTTTAGATAATGCGTTGTAGCAACTCTGGGTGCTGGTCTCCCTGTTCTCCCACCCCTGGGCTTATTACTGTTATTTGCTTCTTTACTCCTTTGTTGACTAGCTGGGGTATTTTAATGAAGTGTTCACCCCCCCCTCAAAGCTTTTGCTGTTGCTCTGCAGTGATCACAGCCTTGGGCATGCACAGTTACCCTGGGATGGTTGCCATGGCTTTTATTGTCTCCCTCTGAGTACACCTTCTGTAATGCTCTGGGGCATAAATTGCTGTATAAATTGAGCCCATCACATTCAGGCTCCTTTGAATGGATAGTGTCCATGTTAGTGTTTGAGATTTGTTCTGACCCAAGCAGAGGCCCTGCTCACCTGTCTGTGTCCCCATTTCTCTCCAGCACAGCAGCTCATCTACATTCTGGCCATATTTCCAGCTGCTTTTACCACTCTCTTCCCAATTAGCTCTCACCAGAACTCTCCCTCACTGTTTCTAGGAGCACTGTTTGACTTGAAGTCAGTGTCTTTGGAGAGTTTTGGAGCACTCGCTTCCTCATCCCCCACCTCTCTGAGCCACAGCACTTGTGCTGTGGCTATGGACAGTGGTGTACCAGTCTTTGGGTGATACCCTTGCCTTAGGAGCTGAGTGCCTGGAAACTGGGGGAAGGCAGCAGCCCCAGGTCTCCTCAACTTGACTTTCTTGGTGTGGGACCCCCCAGCCCTTGACCCAGGGCAGGGGTTCTCTGGGCCCAGCAGTGTCTGTCCCATGAATGGGACCTGAGTGGAAGAAAGGAGCCCACCCGTCTCGCTCACACTCACCCAGAACTCAGCCTCAACAACGGGGGGTGGGGGTGGGATGTGAAATGCGGAGGTCCTTGTCCTCCAGCTGGGAGCTGAGTGGGGAGGGAGGGTGTCCTGGATTCTTGGTTGCACTGGTCTGGAGTGGAATCTTAGCGTTACTGTTTCGAGGATGAAAAGGGCTGGGTCCTGGTTTAAAACCCATTAATTCTTGCTTCCATTCTTGCCAGATTTTTGGTAGATTTCTGCAATAAGTGTCTTTTCATTTGTTGTATGTCTTTAGAATTATTCTTAGAGACTTTAAGTGGTTATTATATACAACAGGTGAGTAAGTGGTTATTATATACAACAGTTTTCACCAGGCTCACAGAGAGAGGACCCATGGAGTTCCTCGTTCTGTCATATTGGAAGTGGAACTTCTTGAGGCTACTAATTCTTTAATGTCTTTAATTCTTGGATTTTCTTTTCTTTGTTTCTGCTTCTTTTTTTTTTGTTAAAGCCCTCATTCTGTTTGGTAGTTAGTTATATTAGGCTGTTCTCACAGGGCTATAAAGAAATATTGGAGACTGGGTAATTCCTAAAGAAGAGAAGTTTGGCTTATGGTTCTGTAGGCTGTACAAGTGTGGCGTCAGTGCCTGCTCAGTTTGTGGGGAGGCCTCAGGGAGCTTTTACTCCTGGTGGAAGGCCAAGCAGGAGCAGGCACTTACCTTACATGGCAAAAGAAGGAGCAAGAGAGTGAGCGGAGGTAGGGAGGGGTGCCACACTTTACAACAACCAAATCTCCAGAGAGCTCACTGGCTATGGTGAGGACAGCACCAAGCCATGCCGAATCTGCCCCCAGGACCCAAATGCCTCCTACCAGGCCCCACCTCCAACGCTGGGGGTTACAATTCAACGTGAGATTTGGCAGGGATGTATATTCAGACTATATCAGTAGTATTTGGTAAGAGTAGATATATTACTTCGGTAGAACTTGATTGATTTCCAGCTCCAGGCTGGGAAAATTCTGAGGCTTTATATCATCTGGCCTTCCCTACCCCAACCACCTACCCCTAGGCTAGACTCTTTCTGGGGAGACAGATCTATGTGCTGTAATTTCTTTGCTTGTATGTATATCTGAGATGAAAACCTTTAATTTCAATTCTTTGTTTACTAGGAATAAAAATAACTTTGTCAGGTGCCACCCATTTGTCAGTTCTTGTATTTTAAAATACATTGTCAAATTTAATGTTCCAGCAAATTTATGAAGTAGATAATAGCTTCGTTTTTACAGAAAACGAAACAGGCCTCTGCTCTTCATTGCGCTTTCTTCACTGTCCATTTCAGTAGCCACTTGTCACACATGGCACCAAGCACTTGGAATGTGGCTTGTTCACATTGAGATGTGAGATGTGCTGTGTGTACAAAATACCCATTTAGTATGGAAAAAATGTAAAATATGCTGTTAATATTTTCTGTATTGATTACACACTATGATTTTATATATGTATTTATATATATTTATATATGTATTTATATGTATATTTATATACACACTTTTTTTTATGGAGACGGAGTCTCCCTCTGTCACCTAGGCTGGAGTGCAGTGGTGCGATCTCGGCTCACTGCAACTTTTGCCTCCTGGTTCAAGCGATTCTCGTGCCTCAGCCTCCCAAGTAGCTGGGATAGCTGGGACTACAAACGTGCACCTCCATGCCTGGCAATTTTTTTTTTTTTTTTTTTTTTTTGTATTTTTTTAGTACAGATGAGATTTTGCTGTGTTGGACAGGCTGATCTCAAACTCCTGACCTCAAGTGATCCATCCGCCTCAGCCTCCCAAAGTGCTGGGATTACAGGCATGAGCCACCACACCCTGGCCATACATACTGTGATAATATTTTGGATATACTATGTTAAATAAAATGTATTGTTAAAATATGGCCTGTTAAAGTTTCATCTATTTCTCTTTACCTTTTATAAATGTGGCTACTAGAAAACCTGGAATTAGGTGTGTGCTTATACTTCCGTTGCTCAGCACGTCTCTGCATTATCTATATTTTGCTTAAGTGGGATCTTAGCTTTCCATGATTTGGAAAAGTGTGACAATTACAAAAAGTATTATAAAAGTCTCCAACTTTTTAGCACATCACATTTTTTTTACGCAGTAAAAAAACACTCAAAACCCATTTTATTAAAAAAAAAAAACACTTTAATAACATTTGTGGTTTTTTTTTTTGAAAACCTATTAGTGATTTTTCATGTCCAACAATATTCAATGAATTGGTTTTCTTGGATAGCTTTGTGTTTTTAAAGATGTTTCATTATTGAAAATGGCTAAAGTGTTTGTGATAGTTATATATGAAACTTTTGTAATTTGAAATGTCAAGTCAGGAATCCTTAAAAAAGTTGTTTTAGTGTTTGAATTATTTGCATTGTGTCTATTTTAACTTAGTAAAACTGACTTCAATGGACTGTTCTCATAGATGATGACTTTGACCAGTTTGATAAGCCTGGCGCGGAACGGTCATGGAGAAGAAGAGCTGCTGATGAGGACTGGGACAGGTACGTGCACCCTGTGCTTCACCTGACTGCCCGTGCCGATCTCTGTCATTCTAACCCTTGGCTCCTGAGGGGTCTTTACTGAACACAGCACCTTGACTACCTGGTGCTCTGTCTTGAGTGGGGCTGTCCCTCCTGGGCTAAAGTGAAGCTTCTCCATGCAGAAGGCTGACCGTGGGCTCCTGTTCCAGGCCTGTGTTGTATGGAGGGCTGCCAACAGATCATAGGTCTTCTGTCCTTTTTCTTTATTTTTGTATAGTAATGATACTGACTTTGTGGACACCCAGAGCCATTACTGGAGTGGCCTTGTGCCAGAGTTCCTTAAGCTCTACTTTGTACTGAGTATCTGGCTACACTTTAATGTTTTTTCCATTCTAATATGTGTAGATGGTATTTCACTAATTTTAATTTTCATTTTCCTGGTTACCAGTGAAGATGAAGATACCTGTTTAGGAGTGGATGCAAATGACTTGTTTAGGAATACACACAAACACAATTTAAAAATCCAACAGTAATGACAGATGGTAGTTTGATAGAGTGGTTACGTCTGGCAAGGAGTTATAATAGAGGTTAGAGATGTGTTCTGGGAGAAATGCAATGTGGGCTTAATCTGGGTGGTGGGGCTGAGAAATGATGGTTATTCTTTATAACTTTTTTAACATCTTAAATACTGTGTTGAGAAAATGTAACAATTACTTTGAAGCTGCAGTCAATTTGAAAACGGCAGTGTCACATCTAGAAGTTTTATAGAATAATCTACCTTGAGAAGTATGAGGCCCTTACAGTCCACATAAAGCTCATTGCTCTTCAGTGACTCATGCAGTGTATTAGGATTCTCCAGAGGAGCAGAACCAAAAGAGTATATACAGAAAGATTCATTGTGAAGGACTGGCTCGTGTGATTATGGAGACTGAGAAGTGACCCGGTCTGTAGAGTGGTGTATTCCCAGTCTGAGCCCAGTGGCCTGTGAACCAGGGGAGCCAGTGATGGAAGTCCCTGTCTGAGCCTGGAGGCCTGAGAACCAGGAGCACCCATGTCTGAGGGCAGAAGATAGCTCAAGAAAAGGGTGAATTTGCCCAACTCCAACTTTTTGGGTAATGTCTGCCTGCGTTGGTGAGGATGGATTTCTTTACTCAGTCTGTGGCTTCATCGCTAATCAGCTCTGGAAGCACCCTCATGGACTTTCACAGAAATAATGTTTTGTTAGGTAGCTGGACACCTCTTGTCCCAGTCAAGCTGACGCACAAAATCAGCCAGCATGCATTCTAAAAATTAAATAGTGCTTTTCCTAGAAAAGAAATGGTCTTAATTAGTAAGTACTAAAGCTGGTTTTGACTAAAAGACTGTGATGGTGAGCTGAATAAAATATTAAGTGGGTCTTTTAGTAGCTTACTTATTATTTGGAGTTCCTCTTTGAATGGTCTGTTCACATCTGTTTGTTTTTCTTTTGGATTGTTTGTCTTTTGCTTATTGATTTGAGGGACTGTTTATATTATACTTACTGGAAATTTATTTTTATTGTTTATAGATATCTCCTCCCAGTCTGTGGCATGTGTTTCCTTAAAAAATAGTCTTTAACTAGATTTTTGAAAAGAATACAGTCAAATGTATAATATTTTTCCTTATAGTTTTTTATTCTTTTTATTAAAACGTGAAAGAAATGTATTTGGAAACTCTTTTCAGACTTCCAAGAAAGTTGTAAGAATAATACAGAAACTCCCACTTAACCTTCTCTTACACTCATGAGGTGCTGTTTGTCAACTGATGTTGTTACTCTAATTCTTTACGTACATGGATATACTGTATATGTAAAATTTTCTTTCCTGTACCATTTAACAGTAGGTTGCAGGCGTCATGCTACTTTCGAATGCTTCAGTATTGTTTAGCATGTATTTTCCCCAAAACAGGAACTTTCACTTATATAAATATGGTATAATTTTTAAAGTCAGGAAGTTTATCAAACATCCAGTTCTATATATGTGAGGTTTGTTGTTATTATTTTGGGGACAGGGTGTTTCTCTGTCACGCAGATGGAGTGTAGTGGCATGATCATAGCAAGCAGGAACTCCTGGGCTCAAGTGATGCTCCTGCCTTGGCCTCCCAGAGTGCTGGAATGGGCGTGAGCTAGTGTGCCCTACCC
>NC_045441.1:143980517-144074411 GCF_002776525.5 Piliocolobus tephrosceles
GTTTTAATTTTTTATTCTACAGTGGTTATTCAGAATGTTTTCAGTTGTTTCAATAATTTCCTTTATACCTCCCAAAATAATTTTTTGTTCTGGTTCAAGATTCAATGCAGGATCATACATTGCGTTTTTCTTTCATCGTTTCTTAATGTGGAAGAATTTTGTAGCCTGTCTTTTATGACGTTGACAGGCCATTTATTTTGGGTTTGCTGGTGTTCCATCGTGACTGACTGTAGGCTGTGCTTTGTGGTCAGGGTAGATGATGTGCGGCCTCTTGAGTGCCCACTTCAGTAGGCACAGGAAATTGGTTTGTGCTTTTTGTCCTTAAGAAATTCTTCCCTACGTTGTATTCTGGGTATCTCCTGCATGTGTCTATGAAAGTTGTAATTTTTATTTATTTATTTATTTTTTTTGAGACGGAGTCTCACTCTGTCGCCCAGGCTGGAGCGCAGTGGCTGGATCTCAGCTCACTGCAAGCTCCGCCTCCCGGGTTTATGCCGTTCTCCTGCCTCAGCCTCCTGAGTAGCTGGGACTACAGGCGCCCGCCACCTCGCCCGGCTAGTTTTTTTGTATTTTTTAGTAGAGACAGGGTTTCACCGTGTTAGCCAGGATGGTCTCGATCTCCTGACCTCGTGATCCGCCCGTCTTGGCCTCCCAAAGTGCTGGGATTACAGGCTTGAGCCACTGCGCCTGGCCTTTTTTTAAAATAGATACACAGTGTGCCTGAAATTGATTAAATTGATTTTTAAGTTACTAACAAGTTCAAGCGTATGTGAAAATAGACTAGTACAATGAACCCAGTGTACCATCCTCCAGTTTCACCAGTTATCAGCATGTAGCCAATCTCTTAACCATACTCTGCAACCCCCTCAAAATTTCTAGAATATATTTTTCTAAAAAATAAAGGATTTACAAATACAGCCACAATAGTTATTGTATCTTTAAAAATTCCTTATTATGTAAATATCTTAGTGTTTAAATTTCCGATTCTCTTATATTTGTGCGTGTGTCTATGTATGTGTATGTAGACGCATACATGTGTATCTCCATACATATGTGTACACACTTACTTTAAATGTATGTATGAGTATACTGTTACTTTCACAGTTTGGATATGTGTCTGTGTGCTTTTTTATGGTTGAATTGGGCCCACATGGTCATTGATAGTTGTCTTTCAAGTGTTGTTTCATATACAGGTTCTCAGCCATCTTATTTTAGTTCCATGCAATTTTTTGTTGAAGAAACGGTAATGTGTCTTCTAGAATTTTCCTTTTCCTGATTGCACTCCCTGAGGTGTTTTTAGTGTGCCCTTTAACTGCTGGTGTTTTATGTGAGTTAATAGAACTAGAAGTGGATGGGATTCAGGTTTGAACTTCGGGGAGGGGCTGGGGTGTGGCAGTATAATAAGTATTGCTGCGTCCCTCATTGGAAGCTACTTGGGGGCACGTGATGATACCTCCGCTTTTCCTGTTACCTATAGTACTAGTACAGGAATATAGTACCTAATAGTACTGTAAACCAGTTAGTTCTTCTGAGGTGGAGATTACATAGAAAAGACAGGGTAAGTGATTGAGTCTTTCCTGTTGTTTACCACGTTTCAAACTAAGAAGTCAGCCCTAGCATCTTGCAGGGGTGAGTTTTGTTTTTGAATCATTTTGAAATCATAGATTTAAATGTTGGATTGTGTTGAATCCATTGTAGTTTAGTATCTTTATTGGTGGTTACATTGCCTGATATTTGCTGAATTGGAATTTCTTCAGGTTGGCTCCTGTGTCCATTTGACATGACTTTAGACGTCTTTGGCAGCTGTCTTGCTTTCTGCTATGATGAAACTTGTTTTGGTCATGGTGTGAGACGGTTCTAGTTTTTATTGTTTACCTTATTATGAATAGTAGTTGTCTCAGTGTTGTTTGTGAACAAACTCTTCCTTTTTTTATTGTCTTCAATGACATGTTTGCATCTATGAAGATTTTGCCACATGTATTTCTTTTTTGATGTTTTAAGCATAAGACAGCCTCTCTGTGTGCTGCATGACACAGAGAGAGACACTTCGAAGTTGAGAAGAGTGGGTCAGGAATTATGGTAAGTTCTTCTGCCGTGCTGTACTGGTGGTGGTGTTTGGAAGAATATGATGTCCTTGCTGAACCAACACCTGAAATCGTGTGTGTGTGTTTTTGTTTTTTTTTTTAAAGATAAGAATGTCTCGTGCCCAGGTAAGAAAGAGATGGCACACTCAAAAAGTTGTTTTTGTTTGTTTGTTTTTGTTTTTTTGAGAAATAAAGTACTCCAGTCTGCTCTGGAGTCCTCCAGTCTGCTCTGGAGTACAATGGTGCGATATCAGCTCACTGCAACCTCTACCTCCCAGGTTCAAGCGATTCTCATGCCTCAGTCTCCCCAGTAGCTGGGATTACAGGCATGTGCTACCGTGCCTGGCTAATTTTTATATTTTTAGTAGAGAAGGGATTTTGCGGTGTTGGCCAGGCTGGTCTTGAACTCTCCTGGCCTCAGGGGATCCAATCGCGTCAGCCTCCCAAAGTGTTGAGATTACAGGCGTGAGCCACCACGCCCGGCCCAAAAAGTTTTAGCTGAAGAAATTTAATGAAGGGTCTATTTACAGGGCAGGGTTAAAGAACTAATGAGTTCACTCCCATCCAGGGAGTACCAGTTCCTGCCCCGGCCTTGTGGGAAGTGAAGGCTGTTCGGGGAGGGATACTATAGTCTCTATCCTTTCAGGTGAGAAGGGAGGGGCCCATCTTTCTCCTCCTACTTGGTGACATTATGTTGGTGCCTCCCAATGGGCGATTCCATCTGGAAGCCAGAGGTTAGGACAGGCTGTGCCAGCTGCTCCTGGAGGACACAATCCAGGCACAGAGCAGGCAGGTAAGATGGAGAGCAGACTAGAGTGGGGAGGACCCAGAGACTACAGCCCCATGTACAGTGGTCAAGTTCGCTTCTGGTTTTGAAAGGCTGTAGCCCAGTGGTTAACAACAAATACTTGTTTCCTGAAAAACGTCTTTGAGGATAACTTCTGTTTCTAAGTAAAAATATACTTGCTTTCAAAGAGCTCATTGTCTATAAGCTTTAATAAGAAATGTCTGCCGGAGAGGTTGTTCATACTCAAGTAGTGATTACTGGTGGAATCTTGAGGGAGCTCTAGAATTGAACACAGGAAGCCTCTTCAGCCCAGTGTTTGTTTGATTTCCTAGAACACTTACTGCTACTGCCAGCCAGAGTGACTGCTCGCCCCTTTGAAACTGCCAGATGGAGACCAGTCATTTCCATTAGTTCATTGTTGTTTTTGGCAAGAGTGGATGTAGTTTTACATATGTAATAAATTTATTCCTTATATATACATCTTTTGTGAGGGTCCAGCTTTACGATGACAAGAAGAAAAGTACATGTAGTTTCTGTGGGGTGTGTGCATAGTAGTTAGGACTTGGATTCTCTCACTGGTGTCACCACTTCCTAGCTGGGTGACCTTGGGCAAATTAGCGTCTTAGTGTTTCTGTTTTCACATTTAAAAAATGGCAACAGTGTAAGGGGTCTACCTGAGAGGGTTATTATGTCAATGAAAAGCTCGTGTATGTGGAACTTGTCAAGTGGTGCCCGGCACAGAAGTGTACTGAGCAGATGCTGTGGCTTGCTGGGGCTGCTGTTTATACTTGCTGCTGTTCTGTACTGAGTCCCACTGTCTCCCATCCTGTTTCTCACTCGTCGTGAAACAAGTACGAGTCTTCGTTTTCTCTGCTTATTTTATAGTTGATACACTTACTTTTTAAAAATGTTTTTGTTTAGAAAAATTAAGTAGTTATTAAAGGTTGATTTATTTCTGTGTGCTTGTCAGCAAAAGGCATACTTTCTAGGTTTTTGCTTGTATAATTACTGACACCTGTTTTTATGGCTGTGTCAGTTTGCCCTGGGAAACTGGCATCACATTCCATTTTTAGTTACTTAAGGTGATGGTATAGACCAGTGCCTGTCTTCAGAGAGGTGCTTGTGTGTTTTTGGTTATCTGGAACCAGATTTCAAATGGGGTTATTGTAAATATTGTTGACTAGACAGCATTGTTTTCTCCCTGCCTCTGGAGGGTAGTTGGAACACTGAAGATACAAAAATTGTATTTGATAGATGATAGTGGTTTTAAAATGTTGAAAGAAGCTGTATGTTATTTTTTTTATAACTGTCGTATAGGAGTCTGTGAAAGATTGCTTTTCAAGGGCTGTTCTTGTCCTGCATCTGTCACTGCTGTGTGACTTTAGGCAGGTTATTTCATGTCTTGTCCTTATGTTCTTTATTTGTAAAATGAGGTTATAGGACTTTTTGGAGGATAACTTAAAATAACAAATAAAGTCTTTAGTGCATGAATTAAATGATTTGTCAGGTTGTTTTTAGTTCTAAAAGGCATTATATAGAAACATGCATTTCATTATAACTCCATATATGCATTCCCGGCGATTATAGTATTCCGCAGAGAGGCATGCTAAAAATAAACATGATTTTTTTGGTAAAATCATGGTTTTGCTGATTTCTCAAAACCTATAGAATTTTGTAACCAGAGCCCCCCTTAAAAAATAAAGTGGCAATTCTAATAAGAATATTGATGCAGTTAAATCTCCATGAGTATTTGCACCTAGAACTAAAGTCCGTCTAATTGTATTTCCTCTTTGTACATTTCTCTATGTTGGCTTTTAATGATACTTGCTTCCAAGAGATTGATTTCCCCAGAATTAAAAACATAATCCAGTGGTAGCCATTTTTATCAACTAAAAAAATCTTGTTTCTAATAAATGCAGTGGAAAATGTTTTCAGCTTTTTTATTTGCTAAGGGTTTCTGTTTTAATTGTAGAAATAGGGAGAAAGCCTGCTTCTAATCATTTAAAACAGAAATATGCTGGAAAAAATTGCAAATCACTGATAGGACATCCATGTTATACAAAGCTAATTCCCTTAGTTACTGTGATTTGATTTTATGTTCTCATTCGGTTTTAAAATTTATTTTTTTCAGTTTCTGTTGGTTTGATGAATATCAAACCATCTCTAGTGGTTTTGGTTTTGATCTTCCTAATTAATTATATTGTGTATCTTTTCCTTCTTCATTAAGGTTTTTAAAGATAGGAGAAAGCTTAGATATGACTTACTATATTCCAGTTTCTGCTTTTACTGGTTATTCAACAGGCCCAAGAGATTAAGGTCCCGTATTAAGGTGCAAAACTAAAATTAGAAGTATAGTGAGGCACTACCTATAGCAAAGCCTCCCCATACTTAAAAGGTAAAATGTTCTCTGTGCATTTGAATATACATTTTTATTATTAATAAAGAAAAAGGAAAGTATAGCAAACTTAATGGAAAAGTATCCGAGCTGGCCGGGAGTGGTGGCTCATGCCTGTAATCCCAACATTTTGGGAGGCCAAGGCAGGCGGATCATGAGGTCCGGAGTTCGAGACCAGTCTCACCAACATGGTGAAACCTCATCTCTACTAAAGATACAAAAAATTAGCTGGGCGTGATGGCGTATGCCTGTAATCCCAGCTACTTGGGAGGCTGAGGCAGGAGAATTGCTTGAATCTGGGAGGCAGAGGGGTACAGTCAGCCGAGATCGCACCATTGTACTCCATCCTGGGCGAAGGGTTGAGGCTTTGTCTAAAAAAAAAAAAAAAAAAAAAAAAAAAAGGTACCTGAGCTGTAGAGTTCTTGGTAAATTCCCAAGTGACCTACAGACTTGCAAGTCTTAATGGGAATAATCATTGACATGTCTCTTTTTTTCTCCCAAGTGAACTTGAAGATGATTTACTTGGAGAAGATTTACTATCTGGCAAAAAGGTAAGAAGTTTGTGTCCTAAGATGAAATAATAGTCATTTAATTGTACTTAACATATAGCAGTAATCACTATACATGGGTTTCATTACTGGAAAGTTGGGTATAGATAAAAATTTTGTAAACTGAATTATTTTTTAAGTGCACAAGGAATTGACTGTTTATTAGTAAATTCTCTGGTAATTATAACTCAAGAAATAAATCCTTGAAGATTAGTTCCTACTTTGTCCAAGGCATTCTAGCCGTTACTGGATTGTGACAGCTTTAACATAAAGTTGTACCTTGCCATAACAGAAGGTAACATTTGGAGGTTAATATTTTGCATAGTTGTTCTGGATTTCACTTTTTGGAGGCATTCAGAGATAAGCTTAAAGGTAAACATGCTCAAATACAATAAACATTAAAATAAATAGAAGTCTAAAACCTAATGTAGGTTTTTCTAAATCTTTTTGATGAAGTAAAAATTTTGTGTATCTATTTATATGTGTTGTGGGTGTGTGTGTGTATATATATATATATATATATACACTGTAATTCAGTTTATGAAATATATATACACACACACAAACAGAACCCTACCAGTATATTTCGGACATTATAAAACATGTAAAAGTAGAAATGTAAAGCAGGAAAGTGAAATACTACATTTTTAAAATTTTATTAACTGTTTAAAAACAGTGTTCTCATTATCTGTTTATTAACTGTTCTCGTTATCAAGATAGTTTAGGCTTAATTTTTTTGTTTTTTTGAGACAGAGTCTCGCTCTGTTGCCCAGGCTGGAGTACAGTGGCACAATCTCCGCTCACTGCAAGCCCCGCCTCCTGGGTTCACACCATTCTCCTGCCTCAGCCTCCCGAGTAGCTGGGACTACAGGCGCCTGCCACCACGCCTGGCTAATTTTTTGTATTTTTAGTAGAGACAGGGTTTCACTGTGTTAGCCAGGATTGTCTCAATCTCCTGACCTCGTGAGCCACCCGCCTCGGCCTCTCAAAGTGCTGGGATTACAGATGTGAGCCACTGCGCCCAGCCTCAAGCTATTGTTCTTTTAGGTTAAAATTTATCAATAATATTAGTGGTATAAATCTATATTTCAAGAAGTGCGGTAAGTTCACATCTTTTGACTGATTTATCACATCTTGATAGATTTCCCTTTTAATCTCATTTGTGATACAGTTAAGATCTCTTACCAGAAGTACCAGGCCGGGCGTAGTCCCAGCAGTTTGGGAGGGTGAGGCGGGTGGATCATGAGGTCAAGAGATGGAGACCATCTTGGCCAACGTGGTGAAACCCTGTCTCTACTAAAAATACAAAAATTAGCCAGGTGTGGTAGTGCATGCCTGTAGTCCCAGCTACTTGGGAGGCTGAGGCAGGAGAATTGCTTGGACCTGGGAGGTAGAGACTGCAGTGAGCTGAGATTGCACCACTGCACTCCAGCCTGGTGACAGAGTGAGACTTCATCTCAAAAAAAAAAAAAAAGTTACCAATTTTGCCATTTTCTTGTAACTTACTATATTGCATTATTAGCATTTTCTTTAATGCGTGAATGCATTTTAGAATTCTTTTAAAGCCACTTTGCATTGTGTATTCTGTTTATTACTGCATCATCAGCCTGCAGGTGGCCTGGCTTTGACCTCACCCCACTTTCCTTCCTTTAGATGGCTCTGTCATCACTTCTAACACTGAAAATTAGTGTGGTTAGTTGTAAATCCACCTGATTCAATAGGAGTAAATGGGGATGCATCCGTATCAGTTGACGAGAGAGCCTCGTGTCTCTGGTCTATGTTGTAGTGTGATGTCTGGAGTGGGGGTGGGATGCTCAGTCCTCCTTTGTCATGGTCACTGGGGGAAAAGGCTCCTGTTTTTATCCTGTATGGGGGAATTATTTTGCACACTCTTTGAGGTGCTCTCACTTGTATTTTTGTACCTAAAGTGGCTACTTTTTTCTTTGTATTTAAGACACTTTAATGGAGAATAACAGTTAGATGTTAAAAGGTTTAAATGTAGTAAAATACTTTGACATGAAGTTAGATTTCTATCTCTAGGCAAGCCTCATGTCACGGTTTGCCCTGTGTTTCTTTCCAGAAAGCTGTAATAATTCCCTTTTAATACGTGTGACCTCCTCTCATAAAAAATAAAGTCCTGACCTTTGGGGTCAGGACTGCTATCAGTAAAGATGGAGAAATACTATTTGGTTTGGACTGTAATGCTGACTGTTCTGGGGGAAGTCATCCTACTTTTCTCAGTTGAGTTCATTGTCGTAAGTTGCTCACATTGGGCTGGAACTGGAGCAAGCCAGTGACAGTGCATTCCGACATCTCAGTGGCGGGGTTGCATCTGTTTTGGACATTTTGGAAGTGTGTTTACTTTGGAACAGGAGATGTATCTCTCTCATTTCCTCTTCTCTATTCTTTCCTAACATAAAATAAATGCTTTGTACCTTATAGGAAACAAGGCATTGAAAATATGTAAAAAAAGAAAGCCTGAAAAATATGTAAACAGTCGTGACTAACGTTTTGTCACCTGTCTTTTGTTCTTTTCCCATGTGTTTTTAAATATGACCGAAATATAGGCCGGGTGTGGTGGCTCACGCCTATAATCCCAGCACTTTGGGAGGCTGAGGCAGGTGGACCACCTGAGGTCAGGAGTTGGAGACCAGCCTGGCCAGCATGGTTGAAACCCTGTCTCTGCTAAAAATACAAAAATTAGCCAGGCATAGTGCACGCACCTGATGTCCCAGTTACTCGAGAGGCTTCCTTGAACCTGAAAGGTGGAGGTTGCAGCGCTCCTGCGGTTGCACGCCACTGCACTCTAGCCTGGGCTAGAGTGAGACTTGCTCTCAAAAAAAAAATTGAAATATAGATATAAAACATTACTTCTTTTTAATTTAACATTGTATCATTGGCATTTCCCCCTTGTCATTAGGGTTATTTTAAAATATTTTATAATGGCAACATAATAGTGAACGTTTGTAGATGCTACAGTATACCTAGTCACTCCTGTGTACATTGAGGTTGTTTCCAGCTCATTGCTTACGACTTTTTTAAAAACACCTTTTTGTGGAAAATCTCAAGCATATACAAAAGAAGAGAGAACGGTACGGTTTGCTCTCAGGTGTCAGTCGCCCAGCCTCAGTAATTTTCAGTTAAAGGCTGTTTTGCTTCCTGTTTACGTACTCACTCCCTACCTCCTGAATTATGTTATGTAAATCTCAGGCATTATGGTGATATTTAAATGGACAAGTCTTACTATGCTTTTGGGATTTTTTTCTTAGGTGGTTTCTATAAAGAGGAATTCTGGCCTAAGGGTGGAAACATTTCATGGTTCTTGTATTGCCAAGTTGCTTTCCAGAAGTGTTTGATCCACTTATGTTCCTAGCAGCAGGGAATAAGCATTGCCCTCACTTTTCCATTCCCTGTTCGATACCACTTTTAAAAAGAATCTTTGTCAGTGTGATAGATGAAAAATGTTTTCTGGTTGGCTTAATTTCTATTTATTTGATTTCTAGTGAGAGCGAGTTAGTTACTGCAGGGTCTGTGAATGGAGTTCACGTGATGAGGACACCGGCTGCCTGAAAAGTTGTTTTCTCCCACTGGGGTCCCCACGAAGTGCACAATTTGGAGCCTTTGCCTGGAAAGACTCCTACGGCACAGACAGCACGAGGGAGGTGCATAGTACTGAGGATGGCACATGGGTTAGACTGTCGGGCAAGTTCATTCATGTCAAGAAGGTTGTTAGGGCTCAGTTTTAAATATATAATTAAGGTTTCGAATTTAGGATAAAGCAGGCTGATGTGACCAGGCTAGAGCTTTTAGAAAGTGGGTAAGAGTGAGGTGGAAGTTGGTTGCCAGCTTGCAGTTCCTTCTTTAGCTTTTGTGTTTACCTTCATCAACTTGTGTTGGACAGACATTCTCCTGATACACTGAGGTGGCTCCGTTTCATAGATGCCTGTGTTGGAGAATGTTTTGGGAACCATTTTCTTGCTGTTTTTAAACTCTGGCTATTCCATGTAGGTTTTATATTTTTGGGAGTATTGGAGAGAACTATTCTTTTTCTTTCATATTTGTTTCTCTGCCCATGGGAGAAATGACCTGTTTGGAAAGATTGGGAGAAAGGATTTCACTGGCATCTGTGGCCACTTTGTCTTCATATCTTGGGATCTGTGGTCCTGCTTTCCTGCAGACCATCCTGAGCAGAACCCTCTGGAGCCAGAGAAAACTGTTCACTCCAGTTCCTTAGGATGTGTTGAAATCAGCTTTGGCCTCAAAGCTGTAGCCTAGCTCTCCTTTCCAGCTTTTTCAGTGAAGCGGATAGTGTGCTTATTGCCTCCTGTGTCTGTCAGTAGGTTTAAAAGTCAGAGAGGAAAGTTGAATCCTCAACGGGAGATTCGACTCCCATGAGGGCCCAACACAGCACAGATTCCCTTTCTATTTGCTTGGTGCATTCTTGGCTCATTGATTTTTGACAGATACTAAGAGTTTTACTAAAAAGCTCAGAGAAGCAGCCTCTTGAATGAAATTTGTCTCTCATTGAATTATTAATTTTTAAAGATTTCCTGAAGTTTTATTTACTGAGTTGGACAGCCAAACTGAGGTTTGTCTGTGGTAGGCCTGGCTCATAGCTCTCACTTTCATAATGGCATCTCCTTTCAATCTCAGAAATGGATGACAGATTATATGGTCACCTAATGGAAATGTCATTTTCTTTTCTTTTCTTTTTTTTGAGATGGAGTTTCATTCTTTTTTTTTTGTTTTTTTTTTTTTGAGACGGAGTCTCACTCTGTCGCCCAGGCTGGAGTGCAGTGGCCGGATCTCAGCTCACTGCAAGCTCCGCCTTCCGGGTTTACGCCATTCTCCTGCCTCAGCCTCCCGAGTAGCTGGGACTACAGGCGCCCGCCACCTCGCCCGGCTAGTTTTTTTGTATTTTTTAGTAGAGACGGGGTTTCGCCATATTAGCCAGGATGGTCTCGATCTCCTGACCTCGTGATCCGCCCGTCTCGGCCTCCCAAAGTGCTAGGATTGGAGTTTCATTCTTGTTGCCCAGGCTGGAGTGCAGTGACTCACTGCAGCCTCCACTTTCCGGTTTCAAACAATTCTCCTGCCTCAGCCTCCCAAGTAGCTGGGACTACAGGCGCTCCTCACCACGCCCGGCCAATTTTTTGTACTTTTAGTAGAGTCAGGGTTTCACTATGTTGGCCAGGTTGGTCTCGAACTCCTGACTTTGAGTGATCCACCTGCCTTGGCCTCCCAAAGTGTTGAGATTACAGGCGTGAGCCACTGCGTCCAGCCAGAAACTTCATTTTCTGTCAGTTAAGCAGTCTGTTTTGTTATCACACATATCTGTTCTCCCTTCTGCAGATAAACTGAGTATGTGGCCTGTGTTGTTTTATTTTTATTTTATTGTGGTGTCAGTGATTAGGTTGAGTCCCATGCGACTAAGAAGTACTAATAAGATTAATTATTTTTGACTATCAGAAATACTGTAATAAAGTATACAGATAAGTTTTTACTAGGTGTAACTACCAGGAAAAGACTGCTTGTTTGTTCACCTTTAAGTAGAAAACCAAGTTGATTTTTCTCTCTTTACTTTTTAAGAATGAATATGTGTGTATGACAGTGTGTGTGTGGCTTTGACTGTCTTTTGTGAAGGGAGTAGTAATTTATATATACCATTTATTACATATAAGTAATTTTAAAAAGGGAAGAAAGTGTGAAGTAGTGTGAATAAGTAGTGTGAAAGTGTGAATAACACCCCCTGAAACCTATTCTAAGATGCTCAAATGTATATAACCTAACACAACCTGGAACTCTTGACAGAATAGCTAGGCTCTCTATGCTTATAGGTAGGAGTGCCATCAAGAACAGGAGTGGGGAACTGAGCTGCTAACATTTATTTTCGTATGTGATCTGTATTGGAAAAACCAAAGTTTTATTATAGTCCCTTATTTCAATTTAGTGATTCAGTTATTTAAAATCTTATTTCTAAAATTACACTTTTTATGTTGTTTAAAAAATCTTTAGGTTTTGGATATTAGCATTAAATTTAGTAGTACCTTAAGGATATCTTACTTTTTTGTGTATTATAAGAAGATATTATTTGTTTGTAAGCCTCCACCAATGAACTTCTTACCTTGTCTCTTTTGTGTGAGAATAAATGTGATTGTTATACTTGCTGTTTTTACATTTAATTTGCCTGGGCACTTGAAGCTGAGCCCAGGAGGGATCCACATGCCTTGTGTGGGATCTCTTGATTGTTCCCTGGTGACCAAAAGCCTTCTGGGTGGCAAATGTTTTAATACAAGGCTAGAAACAATTCAGTCAATGTAATTTTGTACTTTGTAACAAGTCTTTTTATGGAAGTGACACACATTAATTATATTTCTTATTTTAATTAGAATCAGTCGGATTTGTCAGATGAAGAGCTAAATGATGATCTTTTGCAGAGTGATAATGAAGACGAAGAAAATTTCAGGTACTCAGTATTACCTCATTATAAATGTTCTTTAACTAGATTGATAGGAACTGTTACTTATAATTATAATGGAATATCATTGAATAATGTAGCCTTATATCTTTAACACATGATTACATTCTAAATGGAATACTAGTAATAACTGTAGAAGCCATATGGATGTTCTGTAAACAGAGCAGCTGTTTAAAATCAGTAGTTCTTGGCCAGGCATTGTAGCTCATGCCTATAATCCCAGCACTTTGCGGGGCTGAGGCGGGCAGATCACTTGAGGTCAGGAGTTCGAGACCAGCCTGGCTAACATGGTGAAACCCTGTCCCTACTAAAAATTAGCCAAGCATGGTGGCGCACGCCTATAGTCCCTGCTACTCGGGAGGCTGAAGCAGGAGAATTGCTTGATCCTGAGAGGCGGAGGTTGCAGTGAGCCGAGATCGTGCCACTGCACTCCAGCCTGGGAGACAGAGTGAAACTCCGTCTCAAAAAGAAAAAAATCAGTAGGTCTTTCATTTAATGATCTCTGAGTTCTGTTCAGTGCAGGTTATGAACATTTAGTACGGATATCTACTGCTCTTTTAAAGAATTGCTTTATTTGGGTGGAGGGCAGTGGCCTGGGACTCTTAACTCTCCTGCAGTTTGATGTTGCTGCATTTGTTTTCATTTTAGCCAGTTTATTGATATCATTTACTGAATTACTATTTTGGACACTTTGGGAGGTGATACTTTAGACTCTAGTTGACTGGTACGATGAATATCTTTCTGTTGTTGACATATAGTAAGCTATATTATACGAGGAGAGAGACATTCTGGTAGGTGGAATAATTTTTTTAATTTCATGAGGAAACATGGGGAAAATGTAGACAAGCTCTTGGTTATAAATGTAATTAGTGAATATATGCCATTTATTATTCAGCCATGGATTTGTAACAGATTTTCTAACATAAAGTAATTTTTACGGGTAAAAATAAGTTTTAAATTATTCTACCAGCAGATAAATTTCCCAATTCCATTGTTTGACATCATTGTTATATTTTGATCTTTTGAGTTAGATTGCCTTTTAGAAATACATCATTGAAGTTTTTTAGCCACGGTATCTTGAAGTCTAAGAGGTGTATTAATTTTTTGTTAGGATTGGGTGCTGTGTGTGAACATAGATTTATCTGCACCATCTTGCGTGGGAAATGTTATCTTGCACCTTATTGTTTGTGGAACTGTTATGATTTAATAGGTGGAACATGATTTTTTTGCAGTTTCAAAACCTTTGTTATTTTACTTAGAAATTATGAACAATTTTTAAAGATATTTGTGACTAATATAAATTATTTGAACACTGAAATGTATTTTCACACAAATTTTTAATATTTTGATTTTCTTAAACAGGAGTTTATAATTTCTATCATAGATGTAAAAAAGAAAAATTGTTCTTAAAATTCCAACTCTGATTTTCTGCTTATAGAATAATACTCCTGTTTTTACTTTGAAATCTTAGCAGTTTCTATTTCATTCTGTAAATTAGAATGAAATATAGTCTATTTGATTTCAGTCTTGGACTTTTGCCAGTCAGATGTGTTTCATCTGTGGTTGATTTAATTCTTTTGGTCAAATAACCTGCCGCTGATGATAAGTAGAGGCTCTATATGCATTGCCAGTCTGTGGCCAGCTCCATATAGCACAGTTAGCTCTGCTGTATGCATTAAGGGCTTAGGGCACAGCTCTGCATAGCACTTTGAGTACTGTTGGAGTTAATGTGCGTTTGTCAGTAACTGGAATAACTTTTTACCAGTCGTGGTTTAAATCTTTGTAACAGCTGTTTATATAATGGTTTAGTTTTGAGCTCCTCTCTTCATTGGCTATTTTTTTTTGTATTTTTGTCCTCTCTAGTTCTCAGGGTGTTACAATTAGTCTGAATGCTACATCTGGCATGGTTACATCATTTGAACTGTCTGACAACACTAATGACCAATCTGGAGAACAGGAGTCTGAGTACGAACAAGAACAAGGAGAGGATGAACTGGTTTATCACAAATCTGATGGATCAGAATTGTATACTCAGGAGTACCCAGAAGAAGGACAGTATGAAGGCCACGAAGCTGAGTTGACAGAAGACCAAATAGAATATGTGGAGGAGCCAGAGGAGGAGCAACTTTACACCGATGAAGTGTTAGACATCGAAATCAATGAACCTTTAGATGAATTTACAGTGAGTCTTTTCTTCTTTGTGTGGCCAAAGATAACCTGGCTTCCCATGCATAGGCTTCTAGACTGATTTGAAATCTATTTACCTCCCTCGGGAGGGAGGGGAAATTAGACCTTATTATCACTGTCTGCCAGTTTCTTTATCTGAGCTATGACAAAGTTTGTGTTGACAGCTTGTTTGGCCAGAGGTAATGCTCCTTTGTCATTCTGGAAGGCTGCAAAGAATCGTGACCTTGAGGATTGTACCCTAAGGAAGAAAACAGCTTTGTGTTGTGGGGATACACTGTCAATTGTTAGGAGTACTTAATGCAGAGCTTTTATCCAGGCTTTAGACAAGATCTGATAAAGTCCTTCTAAGGTGAAAAGATTATTGACCTGCTAAAGACATCTTTAAGGTGCTAATATTCCAGAGTGATTGATGTCCTGTTCATTCATCCTTTTTGTAGCTGAGAACTGTCTAAACCTGAATAAAGAGATTGGAGGTTAGTTTAAGAAATGTCACATATAATTCGTTATCTATAATCGGGAAGCAAGATTGTGCTGATTTTTTATTTCAGAAAGATGATTTTGGTAGGTAGTTTTTTTTTTTTCCCCCAAAGTTGAACCAACAAGAAAGAAAAAATGTACTAGTGTAAGATTCTCATCTTTTAATGATTCATCATCAAAAGAGATTTGTTTTTTAAAATAAGCATGTAACAAAATTTATGAGGGAAGGATGTGATCGCAGTAGCTGTAGTAGAATCTTAGGGTTTTTGGGAACACCATGGGGGCCGAGTGATTGGGGCTGTTGGAATGGTGACAAAAGTATGCAAAATTGGGACCTTAAAGAGCCCATTTGCAATGGGAGTAGCTCTGCTTTTCTGTATTTACATCTTTTTTCAGAGTAAGCTTTCGTTTCAAAAAAATAGTTTAGAAGTTGCTGAATTTTGGTCATGTGTATGAGTAATTTTGAAAAGGATTAATTGTTTATGTGGAACCTTAGAGTATTTAGTTCTAGTCATGATTGTATTTAGGTGTCTCAATAGTTTTCTTTTTTTTTTTTGTTGAGACGGAGTCTTGCTTTGTCGCCCAGGCTGGAGTACAGTGGCGTGATCTCCACTCACTGCAGCCTCCACCTCCTGGGTTCAAACAGTTCTCCTGCCTCAGCCTCCTGAGTAGCTAGAATTACAGGTGCCCACCACCACGCCTGGCTGATTTTTGTGTTTTTAGTAGAGGTGGGGTTTTACCATGTTGGCCAGGCTGATTTCGAACTCTTGACCTCACGTTATCCACCTGCCTCGGCCTCCCAAAGTGCTGGGATTACAGGCATGAGCCACGGTCCCTGGTGCTCAATAGTTTTAAGATTTAATTTTTTTTGGTTAATGTTTGCTCTTCGGTAGATACAGTAATGAGAAATGTTTGTAGTTTTGGTAAATAGAATCATGTAAAAGGCATCATGGGGAACTTGTTGTTTCCATAACCCTGTAATAATTAGTTCTAGTAATCCTTCGCTAGTGTAGGCACGTGCCTTCTGGTTTACTGGTGTGTTTGTATGCCCTTAACGTGAGACACTGTAATTTCAAATGCTTTTTGAAAATTAAACCAAGATCTTTTAGAATTGTGCCTAGTTATTGCCTAGAGTATTTTATTATTTCTATTACTCATCAGTAAAATAAGATGATTGGGTAAGAGTCCTGGGTTCCTACCTCCTGTAAGTTCAGCAGTCCAACAAGTCTTTACTGATGTCTAAGCACTGTGGACACAAACATTGCTAAACCATATCATGAACGTTGGCCTTGCCTGTGAACTTAGTACTAGGCGGCACAGATCCTAGCGTGGAAGGTGCCTGAAGGAATGCGTGTACACAGCCACATGGAAGTCCTCTTTCACTTTGGTGTTCTTGCAGAGTTTGTTGTGAAGAGAATTTCCAAGTGAGGAATCTCCTTCTCTTGTATTCCATTGTCAAACTTGAGGTTACACATAGGCCCCAGTTGTAATAAAATCCAACTTAATTATCCAACATCTTGTGGTCTAAGATTAAGGTTTTGAAAAGAAGAAAAGGTGGCAGTTTAATAATACTCATAGTACTCTTCCACATTAAAATGATTTTTTTTTTCAGAATTAAAGTCTTAAAGTAAAAAAAAAAAAAAAAATACTTAGCCATTCTGAAAGTGTCCTAATGTTTTCACAGAGAGTTGTAAAGTTTAAAGTTGAGCAGTAGTAGTTCAGTGTCTCTCTGGGAGCACTGTCAGTTCATCTTAATACGTGTGTTCTAGCCGTGGTCATTCTTTTCTTGTTTTCTGATGATCACAATGATGGCGTCTGAATGGTCTGAAATTGCCGCTTCCTTGGACAGGAGGAGACACACAGAGAATGAAACTGGGAGGTGCTCTTACCTTGCTGGGCAGTGGGAGCCTCTCTGCCTCTGTCTTCTGAGACTGTCACTGAAGCTCAGATGATTTATTCACCTTTAGACTAATGAACACGTGAGCAGATTGTGTCTTTGTGTACCCCAATGGTATTTTAGTTTATTAAATGGCTTGTATGACTGTGATTTTTGTTCTCCCTTGGGTTTGTTAACCCCCCATTCTAAAGCCAGACTTGAACCCTGAAATGTGGATCTGTTGGAACCTACGTGTAAAGCCACATGGAGGGGCTTTGGTGCATAACTGGGAGTAGAATCATGAAACCCCAGAATGTACAGTGGGAAGGTTTGCGGTTCCCTATGAAGAAAGGGGAGGTCCAGAGATATCAATAAAGCTGGACGCACAGCTCTGCTGTTCTTTCCTGTGAATTTTGCTGGTGCTCTTCTTGGGAGAGGATTGTGATTTCATTTGAAAATGTGTGCTTTTATATTAGTAAGGAGTGTGTATTGGTTTAGTCAACAAAATATTAGAAAATTGTTGGGTGACTTCTACCTTTAAGTGCAATAAGTTTATTTAAGGCCTTTAAAATTAACATAGATTGAGATCTTATTGTTCTGTAAAAACAACTTCAGGTTGACATTTTATGTCAAGAGTAGCAGATTTTTGTTTACCAGTGAGAATCCAGGGGCGTGGACTGTACTCCATTGTACACTGGCTGAAGATTTGGATTAGCATCATTTATTTGGCTTTATTTGAAATCTGAATGTCCTGCTTCCAGTGATTCATGGGTAGTGATAGTTGTTATTTTGATAGGGCGCTAACAGTTTTTTCTGGAAAATGACATGCATTGTGTTCAGATTGTCTTTAAAGAATTGTGGGAACTGAGGTGGTTTGTCACCTTAAATACAGCTGCTTTATTTGGGGGTTCTAGATGAGACTGTCATGTACCATACAGTAGTTGTTAAATTTCTGTAGGTTGTTTACTCTTTGAGGTTGTCTGCCTTGGAACCATTTTACTGTTCATTTTTTAGCAAGTAGCCTGGGACCCTGGGATGTCCACCCCCACTGAGTAGGGTCAGATGTTGTCACTTGTTGCAATACCAGAAGCCCTTCTTTCTTCTCCGCAGTTGTGGTCGTCTCCAGCCAGCTTGCTTGCTTTCTTCCATCTACCCAGAAGGGATGCTTGCTTGCTTATACACCCCTTAAGTTGCATACAAAACCTGGAATCTTCCTCTCATTTGGGAAGGAGGCCTAATGCAGAAACATACTAAATATGATTTTTAAAAAGCTCCTCTGTTTAATTGCTGACGCTTTTGTTGTCTTACATTGCCACAAAAATAGAGTTGGGCATGATTTCAGCCCCCTCCTGCTGCTGAGCTCCTCTGTGAGAGCACATACACTGTGTCTTTAGGTGGCTCTTCCGTGCTGTTGGTTTGCAGAGGAGCTGTGTGACAGAGCACTTGGAGTTTGAAGCAGAAGCCCACGGCACTCGCTCTGGTGGCTGGGCCAGCATGATATGCTTTGTTTGCGTTAACACGCAGAGGAGCTTCCCCTGTTTCTGGGCCTCGTGCTTTGTGTTCAGTCAGCTAATCACCATAGTAAAACTTTCTACAATTATTAAGCATGAATCACAAAGACGAAAAGTGCGTTAAAAAACCACCCCGAAGCTGTGTGAGAAAAACTTGTTTTCTCTTTAATGGCTGTTAGGATGAAGAATACTTGCAGGCTTGTGGTGGGCAACAAGGGCTGCGAGAGCAGGAAGACTGTGTGGCAGAAGATGAATTAGATGAGATTACTGATGCCCAGGTTGCTCCTGCAACTGAAGAGGTATTTGTTCATCTTTTAAAAAGAGTCAAAAAGTTTGCTGTTTTTCCCCCTGGACTTAAAATGAGCATCTTTTTAGCATTAGTGAAAGTCGATACGTATCTTTGACCTGTGAGTGTATAGTGAAAAACCTGATCTTTGTAGGCTCCTTGGGAAGTGAGTTCTGGTGTGCTGTGATTTCCGCATAGTGTATGCCCTGTAAGTGTTAGAGTGTTGTAAATGTGGGTGGAAATCTTTCAGAAATGTGACGTATATGTTAGCGCTTTGAAAGCAGTGCTGTAATTCTTTTTAATTAGTCAATAACAGTTAATTTGGACCATTATACAACACATACTGCAAGGTTTCTGTAATTAGGTGCATTTTTAGTGTTGAAGAAGTAAGGATGACGAAGCTTGATTGCTGCTTTCAAGGAAATTGGGTTCTAATGTAGGGGAGAAAAAAGACTTGTAAATGCCTGTGATGTGAAAACAAAAAAAGTAAAACCACCTAAGAGAGGCTCAGAGACAGTGCTAGGAGTTCACCGAGGGAACCCCTGGGGAGACAGGTTCAGGGTCCACGAGGCTTCATGGCAGAGGTGAGCCTCTGAACTCTGAGGTAGGTCTTGAAAGGTAGATGCCATTTGTACTGAGAGGCGGGGTGAGGCGTAGAATTCAGTGGTTGCTGTTCTCTTACCCCAGAACTAGCTCCTGTGGGCCAGACGTGCAAGCCACAAGTCATTCTTCAGCCTGAGAACTTCACAAGAGTGTTTCTTAATACTGTTTTCATCTTTTGTCAAGAGGCCATGAAAACTGATATTTACTGGCTTAGGCCATTTACTTTAGATGTTATTTCAGGGATTTAGACACTCAGCCCAGAAAACATTTTCTTTACCCTTTTCCCCCTAATATAAGTAATACTATGACAGTCTATGAATGTGCATGCTGTGCGCATTACAAAACAGAAGCACTTCTTGCCCATACCCTTTCTCCCCTTCCACCAAACTAAATTTGATATTGTGTGTGTGTGCTTTCCTCTCTCTTTCTCGCTCGCTAGTTGAAATAATTTGAAACTTAGAGAAAGGACAGAATAATACAAAGAACTCTTTACCCAGATTCTCCAGTTGTAGAAGAATGTCCAAGGAACTAAGACAAAGCTAAAGAAGATGTTAAAAGCACACAGAGAGTAGAGGTTAGGTGTGTCTTGTTCATCACTGAATTCTGTAGCACTCTCTTTATTACAAAGCTGGCACCAGCCTAGGTTAAACCTGAAAAGGGGTAATTCAGGCAGAAGACATCTGAGAAGAATCTAAGTAGCCAGTAAAGGAGAGAGAATTAGAAGACTGCGTGGAGATCATTCCCCGTGGTAAATAGTTGAGAGAGAAACCAAGGAATTCGGTGCCTTTTAATTTCATGTCCTTTTTGTTTGTGGTATTTTGAAGTTGGAAAACTAATTTCGTTGTTTGTTTTTCCTTGTAATTTATTTTAGTGTTTAGATAACAATATTTTGTTTATTCTTCCCTGATACTCTATAGCATATCTTAAAATAGGGAAAGGTTTTATAGATTTCAGTTTTCAAAAGATGGTTACGTAAACTTTTATTGTAAGGCAGTTAAAGAATAAGAATGTTAACAAGTCCTATCATTGACTGGGTGCCTTCTGGAAGTACCTTCTAGTTTTAGGTGTTTTTAACTTCAATTCCTGGACTGTACTCATTAAAATATTAAAACAAAAGATGACTATTATAAAAAATGGTGACCCGGCTGGGTGCTGTCTTACGCACACAGCATGGTCGGGTCAGTTGAGCTCAGGAGACCAACATCCATCTCTACCAAAAGTACAAAAAATTAGCCAGGTGTGGTGGCACCTGTGGTCCCAGCTACTCAGGAGGCTGGGGTTGGAGGATCACTTGAGCCCAGGAGGCAGAGGTTGCAGTGAGCTGTGGTTGCGCCACTGCTTTCCAGTTTGGGTGACAGACTGAGTCCCTGTGTCCAAAAAAAAAAGGTGGTTTTTTTTCCTTTGATTTTCAGTGTCTCTTGTGTGGCGGAGGAGGGAGAAAAAGAAGGACAAATAATGTGAGACAATAATCCAGGACTTGAATAAGCAAATGAACAATGAGTGTATGAAGACATGTTCAATAAAAATTAAAAGAAAATGGAGAATTTTAATCTACTTTAATATTGACAGACCTCAGAATTATTGATCAGATGTAATCTGATTCACTTGAGAGAGTGTTTTGGAAACATTGTCAGGAGACAGTTTTCTGAGGGGCCTTCGCTTAGCTGCAGATTTCGTGAGCAAAGTGAACAAATCACTGCCTATCCTTTGTTCCAGAATACCTTTAGGAGGATTCTGGTGTATCTGACAGCTCCAGATGCAGTGTCTTCCTCTGGAGTAAGGGCAGGCTTGCTTCCTGCCCATTGTGACACATTCAGGGTTTCCTGTGCAGTGAGGTCCCTCCTGTAACACAACCTCCTATGTGTGCAGGGTCACCTGGCTCTCTTCACGTGGCCCAGTTGGGAGTGGGGCCTCTTGGAGCTGGTGCAGAATGCTACTGCTAGTGATACAAATAACATTCTCCTAGTCTCCTTATTTCTGACGAAGAGTCTTAGCCTTCTTACAGCTTCCATGAAATGGTGGCCAGCTAACTTGTTAGCTTGCAAATAGAGTAAAATCTTACACTCTTCATTGTTCTTGACAGTATTAAAAGCTTTAAAGCTCTTGTCCTTGGACTCATCAGTTCCACCTTAGCAAATTTATCCAAAAGAATTATTCTGTGTTCAAAGGTATATGTATCAAGTATTTGTTTGCAGCATTGAAAATAAATGGAACCAGTGTATAGAAGACTAAATCACAGTCTAACCTTAAAGTGGAATGCAATATACCAAGTATTGTCTTAGTTCTGTTTGGCTTGGAAAGGTGCTGGTGATGCATTAAGTGTAAAGAGCAAGATGATAAAATTCTTCCCTTCCGCTCCCCCTGTAACTGCAGATCTAAATGTGTGTGTGTAATTCTCAAAAAAATAAGTCTATGTAGTTACAGATGGAAATGGTAATAATGATTACTGCTAAATGGTGGAATTATTTAGCCTTTGTGTTCCAGTATTTTCTGATTTAAAATGTTTTTTACTATAAGCAAAATAACTTTTATAAGTAAAGAAATATTCTTTTTCCTTTTAAAATATGAAGAGACAGGGAAACACAAGGTGGTTAAAATGCCAACCCTTGAATTTGGAAGGCAAAGAGCTAGAAGTTGCATTTGCTTCACTCCTGTGATTATTATTATTATTATTATTTTTTTGCTGTTAACACTCTCACGTGAAACTTCCTAAGGGTCGCTTTCAGTATGAATCTTTCTAGCAGAAAGAGCTCATCCATATTATTTTATCTTTTTTATACCATCTGCTAGATGTATTATATACTTTTTACTTTTAAACTGTATATCTCATAATTTAAATTTACTGTTGAAAAATATTTTTAAAACGTATTCGTATATTTACTTTTTTATCCTTTCCTTGATGGTTTTAGTTTACTTTGTTTATGTTGCTTGCTTTTGTGATGAGGGCAGGTTCTTTGTAATGCTCTTGATCTTAGGACTTTTTTCAGTAGTCCTTCCTGGAGGCTGGTGATGTGCTGGTCTTTTATGCTAGCAATAAATACTTTGGTCTTTTTTTTTTTTTTTTTTTTTTCCTGCTGCATTGTGGAATATTAGTCAATGAGATAATTATTGGGAACTCATGTACATAATACTGTTTTAAGTGCTGAGAAGTAGAAGTTGCTAGTATTTCAACTTTTGTAGGATTTGGTTTTGGTGGGCTTGTGATCTGTCTTTTTTAGAAGTCTAAATAAACTGTGTAGTCCTCAGGGAGGAGCACCATTTTTAATGGGCCACATACCCCTCTGTTTTGGTGTCTTCCTAGTCCCTGGACTCCTTTTCCTAAACCTCTGTGTGTTGCTGAGCAGCCCGCTGTGCGCTGTGCCCCACCAGTGTTGCAGCACGCCTGGCTCTGCATTGCTTCAGACCGGCAGAACGTGTGTTGCAGTTTTCCACATGACTTCATTCTTGGAGCTCTGTGAAGGTCTATATTAGAATCTTAATTATAGAACTTAAAAGCAATTAATTAATTTTAATTGAAAAGCCTATTTTAGGTGACTCCTTTTATTTAACTAATGTTCTTGCTTGGTTCATATAGAGAAATCACTATATTTGAAACAAGTTAGATCTAATTATAAAGACCGAATATCAATCCTTTTTAGTTATGCGGCCACATTAGTGCCAATTATGCCATTGTCTTCTAACATAGTTATTTAAAAAGACTTGCCATTTTCAAATTGTTTTGGCATGTGTAAAGGAAGAAATGAGAGAAGCTTTAAAAACATCTTTGCACCATTTAAAATACTTGTGAAATGGTGATAATGTTTACATTTAGAGATAAGCATAGATGTAAAGTGTACAGTAAGTTTTGATACATGTATACATCCAAGTTACTATCTCTTGGTTGAGAAGGAACAGTTCCATTACGCAGAATGTTTTTGTCTGTTTAGTCCTGACGCCTCGAGTAAAGCTTTTCTTATTTCTATACCTAGACTGGCATTTCCCAGTCTGGAACGTCACCTAAATGTAGTCATCTAGTGTGTGTGTTCCTGTGTCTTGCTTCGGTTCCTCAACATGTTTTTGAGATTCATCCAAGTAGTTGTGTGTATTAATAATTTATTCCATTTTATGGATGTACCCCATTTGTTCATTCTCCCGATGATAGACATTTGAGTTGTTTCCAGTTTTTTTGTTATTATGAATAAAGCTACTAAAAGGATCTTATTATCCATATTATCCATCTTTTTGTGGATGTGTCTTTTTGTTTCTCTTGGTTATTAACAAGTAGTGGAATTGCTGAGACAGTCTAGAGGTACGTTTACTTTTATAACAAACCGCCATTGGTTTTCCAAAGTGGCTGTACCCTTTGGCACTCCCACCAGTAATGTGGAGGAGTCCCCATTGTTCCTCATCATTTGATGTTGCCAGTCTCTTGATGTAATCCTTCTAGTGGGTGTGCCATCGTGGTTTTGGTTTGCATTTATCTGACCTCTAATGATGTTGAGCACCATTCCATGAGTGAGTGACTTGCGTATATGTTCTTTGCTTCTAGTTTTAGTCTCTCACTCAAAAAGAAAGTGGGTTGTCTTTTTTTTCTATATATGCTGTATATAGCCCGTATATTTTTCATAGAGAAGATATGCTGTCTATACATATATTTTCTACATACGCAATATATCTTTTAGGGAGAATATGTATGCATACATACTGCATATATTCTAGATAGATAGTTGTCTGTATATTCTGGATATCATTACATTGGCAGATAATTACATATTACGTATTCGTACTATAAATATTTTCTCTGAGCTTGTAGCTTGTGTTTCCATTTTCTTTTTTTCTTTGAAACGGAGTCTCGCTCTGTCACCCAGGCTGGAGTGCAGTGGCATGATCTTGGCTCACTGCAACCTCTGCCTCCTGGGTTCAAGCAATTCTCTTCCCTCAGCCTCCCGAGTAGCTGAGATTACAGGCACGTACCACCACACCTGGCTAATTTTTTATATTTTTGGTAGAGACGAGGTCTCACCATGTTGGCCAGGCTGGTCTTGAACTCCTGACCTCAAGTGATCTGCCTGCCTCGACCTCCCAAAGTCCTGGGATTACAGGTGTGAGCTATGACACCTGGCCTCATTTTCTTAAATATGTCTTTTCATGAGCAGAAAATTTTAATTTTGATGAAGTACAAAGAATTTTGTGACCTAAGAAATCTTTGTTTACTCCAGAGTTATTATCTTGTTTTCTTTGGGACACTTTACAGTATAATTTTAGTTAAGATTATGATCTTTCTCAACGTGTGTGTGTGTGTGTGTGTCTGTGTCTGGGTGTGTCTGTGTGGTATGAGATTCCGTTTTTTCCATGCGTTTTTCTAATTGTTCACAGCTATTTGTTGTAATTTCTTTCCTTTCCCTTTGGAGTGCCACAGTGCTTGTCCTGACAATAAAATTAGGTTTTAGTCTCTTTCTGTTCCGTTGTTTTTGTATCCTTATTACCAGTACTATACAGTCTCGATTACTGTAACATGAAAGCACGTTGTGTCAATCCACTAATTTTATTCTTCCTTTAATTATTTTGGCTATTGATGGTCCTTTGAATTTCTGTATAAATTGTGGAATGGACTTGTGGATAGCTACTTAAAAGTCTGGTTAGGATTTTGATAGAGAATGGATAGTGTTTTTAAATCAAATTGGGAAAAACTAGCATCTTAATAATCATATTGCCTGTTAATAATGACAGTTTTAAAATTCTTCCTTCTCAATCTGTCCATTTATTTCTTTCTTTTGTATCATTGACCTCTGGTACTGTATGAATAGAAACATTCAGGACAGACATTCTTGCCTGTTCTTGATGTTAGGGGGAAAATGTTTATTTCATCATTAAGTATGTTAGCTGTACGTTCTTATCAGATTGAAGAAGTTCTTTTCTATTTTGAGTTTGCTGGGATTTTGTTAAAAATCAGAAATGGGTATTGAATTTTGTTGATGCTTTTTTCCCCCCATCTATTGAGATAATTATATGGCTTTTATTATTGTAAATTAAATTAACAAAAAAGTGATGAACCATGTTTCAGATTTTATTTCCATTTGACTAGTTTTTCTCTTTATGGCCTCTCACTGGTCTAGGACCCCATTGTCTCTCCATTCCCCTTTGTTGTGCGACAGTTTCTTAGTGTTTCCGCGTATTTCATGACCGTGACAGCCTTAGCAAGTGCTGGCTGAGTATCCTGTACGGTGTCTCCCAATATCGGTTTGTTTGACGCTGTTTTCATGATTAACCTGAGGTTGTGGATTTTGGAAAGAACACCATGGAACCCTTGTGCCACTGGGCACGTGACATCCACAGCGTCCCTGGCAGCGCCCACACTGGTCATTTGGGTCAGTGTCTGCCAGTTTTCTTCATTGTAATGTTGCTTTCTGTTTCCTTATTCGGTTCTTTGGAAACAAGTCACTAAGTCTAGGCTACCTTAGGAGGACGGGGTTGTGGGGAGAGGGGAGGAAAGGAACTTAAGCCCCACCTCCTGGAGAAGGAGGAGGACCTCCATAGATTAGGAATTCTTCAGGTAAGATTTGACTGATTTTGAATGTTAAATCAACCTCATGTTTCTGGATAAACCCCACTTGGTTGTGATGTATTATCCTTTTTATATTTGGTGAGATTCCGTGTACTTTTACTTTTAAAAAGGATTTTGTTTCTGTATTAATGAGGGACATTGGTCTGTAGTTCTTTTTCTTCTAATTTTTGCACAGTTTGCTCAGTCTTTCCAACCCATAAATTTTCACTGTTCATAGAATGACTTTCATTTTTATTTGGTGATGTATCAATTATTCTATCAATAAGCATTAAAAACTGTGAACTTTTTGTAAGCAATGTTTTCTCTCTCTCTCTCTCTCTCTATATATATATATGTATTTTTACATTTGTGTATGTGTGTGTTTCAGAGAATTACTGATTGTTTCTGTTTAGATTTTGGGATAGAATATTCAATTTTCTTTCAAAACACTGAGATCCTAGTTTCATTTTGGAATTAACTGGAGAACTTCAAAATTTATACAAGTCTGAGTATCGTTCCCTCTTTGCTTTTCCAGTTCTTTCTCCATTTATGAAATAAAGCCTACGTGGGCCTCTCTGTTTTTTAAGTCCTTTGATGGTGATTTTCATATGCACTCTGTATTAAGAATTAAAAATAAATCTTTGAGGTTTTCACAATAAATCAGTAACAAAATCAAACCTTGACTATTTTTTGGCAGTGTCTATAGTGAAATGAAAGATTTACGTGCACGTTTAAATGTTTACACAACATAATCTTAGGATAGTTTGATTTTTATATTGTAGCCCCACACTACCCATCAGTGGAATGTAGCTTGTCAGTGGCATGCTAGGTAATACTTGTTAAAAAATCACACAGAAGGCCAGGCGGAGTGGCTCACGCTGTAATCCCAGCACTTTGGGAGGCCGAGGTGGGCAGATCACGAGGTCAGGATTTCGAGACCAGCCTGACCAACATGGTGAAACCTCGTCTCTACTGAAAGTACAAAAATTAGCCAGGCATGGTGGTGAGCGCCTGTAATCTCAGCTCCTCGGGAGGCTGAAGCAGGAGAATTGCTTGAACCTGGGAGGCAGAGGTTGTAGTGAGCCAAGATCACCCCACTGCCTGGGCAACAGAGCAAGACTCCGTCTTGGGGAAAAAAAAAGTATACGGAAGATCAACATTTTGGCAGACAGGTTAATTTTCTAAACCTTATGGTCAAGGGAGATGGATTTTTTTAAGCCCTGTATTTAGAATAAGAGGTAGTATTTCTTCAGTGGCTGAAGAGTTAAGCCTAGCTTAGTGGATGTCGTCAAATGGTCTGCAGTCGAGCAAGTGGTATCAGCCGTGGTTGGTGTCTGTCAGTTCCGTTTCCCTAGTCTTTGATAGAGTTGAAGGATTAACTGAGCCCCAAGATTTGGACCAGAAGTTTGCATTCTAGGATGGTTGCATCACTCAAACATACTCCTTGTGCTATCCTTTTGTGGCTATACCTTTCCTTCTTTCCTAACCACTGGTTACCGGTATAATTTTGTTCCTTAGAGAATATCATATAAATGGAGTCATTGCAGTGTATAACCTTTTGAGGTTGACTTCTTTTACTTAGTATAATGATGTGTTTATGATGTTATCCCTGTTATATCAATAGGTCATTCCATTGTATTGCGAAGTAGCATTCTGTGGTCTGGATGTACAACAGTTTATCCATTCATTCATTGAAGGACATTTAAGTGTTTCCAGTTTTAGTGATCCTGAACAGAATAAACATTTTCCTATAGGTCTGTTTGAACATAAGGTATCATTTCTCTAGGGTAAATATCTAGGAAGAAACAATTTTCAACGCATCTTTATCCTCCTTAGATTTCTTAGATGGAGATTTGGATGCAGAATAAACTATATTAATTTCAGTGCTGTCTTGTTTTACATTACACTTGTTTGGAAAGTCTTTGAACTGTACTTACAGTTGTTAATAGTTGAATTGAAAATGACTTTGTAGAATCTTTGCTTTGTTGGTAGTGATTTCTTTTCCTCCCTTTTGGCCTTGCTACTCTATTCAGTCTGTGGACCTAAAGTGTTGGCGTCACCTGGAAGCTTGTTAGAAATGGAGAATCCCAGGCCCCACCCTGAATCTGCTGAGTCAGAATCTGCTTTTCAGCATGATTGCCACTGATGACTGGGCATTGAATTGGAGAAGTGCTGCTCTAGAGCATCATGGGAGTGCAGAAGAGATGTCCTAAGGAAGCTGGCTTTGGATCTGTTGGAGAGTGTGGTGCAGCATATACCTTGCAGGCATCCTTCTGATTTCAAACACTCAGTAGTACAGAAATAATGGTATCAAACCAGCAAAAATCCTGAGATTTTCGTACTTTAAAATTCTGCAGTATGCTGGACGTCAGCATACTGAGTGCAATTGTCAGGCTTACGGTGAAAGTTGTAGTTTACGGTCATCTCCTGCTGTTCAGGCATTTGTGCTCCAGAAGATCTTTTTCCACTTGGAGGATTTATAGTAGAGTGTGCGCATTTGTAGTTGGTCTTTTTACATCGAAAATACTGAAAAAGGCAAGCATATAAAATGATGGTGTCATTGGTTTGTTTTCATTTTTTTCTTGTGCATTTTCTAATAAAGTTCACTGTTACTTCTATTAAGAGTAAATATTTACATATTATAAATCACGAGAATAAAGGAGCAAATATATTTTCTTCACATTGATAAGAAGTGTTTAAATTGACCTTGTTCTCTGTAGGTACTTATTTCATGTCTGAGAGTGGGTCACAGAGACTGATCGAGATGAGAGGTGATTCTTCCACTAGGAACATGAGTGACACTTGGCAGTAAGAATTGTCCACAAAGAAATTACTTTTAATTTGGGCTGAGGTTAGGGAAAATTTTTGTAGGGAATACTGATACAATAAAATTTCAGATAAAAGCTGGTTTTAGTGTGAAGACATGACTAAAGAAAAAAAGTTTCTCCTTTTCAATAGTCTCAGTCAAAGCTAGTGATAAATTAGACAGTGAGAATGATGTAAGCAGGAGTGAGAAATGATGAAAAGACTTTGGAGGCTGCGTCAGTACAACAGCGGCACGTTCGGACTGCTTGTCTGTCAATGAAGGGAAGGTAGCTGGGGTCAGGAGTTATAAAATGTTAAGCCTTTAAGTTACAATAAACTCATAGAACTTTAGTGTTAGTTTAATTAATACATTGAACTTTGCTATGATCTGTGTTAAACTCAAAGCAATAAGTCCAGCAGGAATATTTGGCATTTGTTTATTCTCTCAGAAGTGTAAGCAGCAATGATGTGTAGGACTTTGTCTATTAATTGCAAGCAAGAATTTGACCTTTCTTTTTTTTTTTTTTTTGAACATTAACTGTTAATGTTTAAGGTTATTTTCTCCTGGAGTCAGTTGAGGATTTCATGTGGCCTTTTACAGGACATTTTGCAGTATTTTTTACATCGTAAATATAAATAAATATTTTAGCATCCTTTAATATTTAATTCAAAAGAATATGAACGTACTGTCCTTCTCTTTTTGCCTTGTGTGTCTGCAATGTAGGGAGGTATGGAAACATTGGAACTTCAAAAGGACATCAAAGAAGAATCAGATGAAGAAGAAGAAGATGATGAAGAATCTGGACGATTACGTTTCAAAACTGAAAGGAAAGAAGGAACAATTATTAGGCTCTCAGATGTAACTAGAGAGAGAAGGAACATTCCAGAAACTTTGGGTAACTTTTTTGCCTGTCTCCCATCCTTCTTCACTCTCATTTCAACTTCCTCCATAGTATTGCTGTAATTAATCAAAGTAGGCAAAGAAGGTTGACTGGATAATTGTGGCTGCCATCCGGAGAGTGGCTGGACTGTGGAGTGAGTGCTGTTATGGTACTGTAAAACTCGTTCTTTAAAATCATTGCTGTTTATGGATTTAAGATGCTTGAATAAAATGTTTAAGATAATTAAAAAAAAATTTTTTTTGAGTCTGTGGCCTGGAGCTGCTCTTGTACATACTATGTGGTTCCTGGCTGGTCTTGAAAAGGTGGCGTGGGGATGGTAGCTATGGGGACGTGTTGACACTTCCCAAGACCCTAAGGTTGTCAGGGCGAATTCTGTACAAGACTGGTTTATATTTTGTACCTTTTAGTGTCTTCATAGCTGTCTTTTTTTGTGTGTTTTCTCGGTTCCTCTGTCTTTACTGAGACAAGCTGACTCGTTTGTAGAAATAATTGCTCTGAGCAAAGCTTGCTGTGTGAAAGGTCTACTAGACAGCTGCTGATTCACAGAGACTTTTAATAGTGACCCTACCCCTCATTATACAGTGTTTTTCAGTGTCCACTGCAAAGAATAAAGCAGTGATTCCAAATTTGAGTGAGCGTCAGAATCTCAGAGGACTTGCTAAAACACAGATTTTGGGACCTACTCCCAGCTTCTCTGATTGATTAAATATAGGGTAGAGCCCAAAAAAGTTGTATTTTTTTTGTTTTGTTTTTGAGACAGAGTCTCCCTGTGTTGCCCAAGCTGGAGTGTAATGGCACAATCTCGGCTCACGGCAACTTCCACCTGCCAGGTTCAAGTGTCTTCTGCCTCAGCCTCCTGAGTAGGTGGGTCTACAGGTGTGCACCACCACACCTGGCTAGTTTTTGTATTTTTAGTGGAGACGGGGTTTCACCGTATTATCCAGGCTGGTCTCAAACTCCTGACCTCATGATCCACCCGCCTTGGCCTCCCTAAGTGCTGGGATTACAGGCGTGAGCCACTGTGCCTGGCCTAGAAAGTTGTATTTCTAATGAGTTACCATGCAATGCTGCTCCTGCACTGGTGCTTCCAGAACCACTGGGATATTGTCCTTCTGAGGAGGAGGGCAGGCGGGCAGGAGGACACAGGGGCTCTGCCTGCTGTCTGGTCTTGGTCTAGATAAGAATCAAGACTTAACTTTCATGATTACTTTTATTACTTCTTAAAACTGTTATTCATAGTTGTTTTTTGTCCAAAACATGAGCCTGTATCTTTAAGTAGCAGATACGAATTCTGTAGAAGGACACTAAGCTCCAAAGATGCACAAGTTAGCAGTAGTCAACCGGTCTTACCTTAATTTACTAGGCAAGATTGTTCAGAGAGATTCTTCTAGAATCTTTGTGTTCTCTCTGTGGTCTAGTTTACTGCTACTACATCTTGTGGCCCAAGATTTCCCTAGACTTTTTTCAAGTTATGGTATGAAGTTGCCAGTTAAGCTGAAGCAGATTTTTTAATATAGCATCTTTAATTTCCAAGAAATAGAGTCTGGCATTGGCCTTAGGTGAAAGATGGAGTGAAGATCTTAAAACAGAAGGATGGGAATAGACAAAACATGTCAACAGGAGGAATTGGTAATATCATAAAACAGTCTTACTTGAGCAGAGGCGCGTCAGTCTTGGCTTGGGATGAGATGAACAAAGGAAAGCTCTCCATACCTGGCAGTATACTAAGGAATTCTAAGGGCAACCCACAGCCACCACCTGGAAGACATAAGGCTTCCTGAACTGGGGAGGGGTGGAGGAAGAGAGGGATTAGTTATGGCTACTACTTCTTTTGTTGGGTCTTGTTATCTGGGCTGTGGCTTTGATTACATACATTTAAACCATGATGTGTAAAAGCTTCGTCACTGAGAACTCCCCAGGTAGCTACAAGTTCTAAGACTGTTAATTCACTTGCTAGACAACATTACAAATGGGGGGCCTTTCCCCAACTCTGTAGTCCGCTCCCTGTGGGGTGGCTGTGGATTTCATGGCTCGTCTTCCCTCTTCTGTACCACCCTGCCCTGATTTGTGGTGCCTCTCTGCCTTTCCCACCTCCCTGGTTTCGTCATCTCATCCCTGTTCATTGTCCCTCCACCTACCCACTAGTAACATCCTGGTTCTGCAGTGATGGCCAGCTTGCATGTGTGCTTAGTGTCTGTTTCAGTCCTGCATCTCCTTCTCAGGACTTTTCCCTCATTTTGTTCTTTCCAAGGTCATTTACAATTTCGTGTATTTAAATAACTTGTATTAAATCTGTTTTGCTTTTTAAGGCGTCTGGCAGCTTTATGTTCATGTAATCCTGGGACAAGAAGCTGGAAAGGTTGGTTTGTGGTGGGCAAGTCCTCTCCTTTGAATTATGGGGGAAGAGCATGAGGTCCTTACAGGCAGAGTAGCTATAAACATAAACAGCTTGATTAATGACCATTCTTGTAAACAATGAAAAAGGCACTTAACTGCATTTGTGTAGAATGTGGTTGTTTGGCAAGATGATAGGGCAGGTGAAACCATAGTTGAAAGTACCCTTTTCTGTTCTGTATTACTTAAGAAAGCTTGGTGCTTGGAAACATGAGTTTCAGATAATTGTGAAGTTAGGATTTTTCCCAACACAAAGGAGGATTTTTCTGTCCATCAAAAGGTTGGTTTCCTAAAACAGTGAATTCTCTTGTTACCTTCAGCACCTCCCCCCAAACAAAAGATGAATTTTACATCTGAGGAAATATATATTGCAAAAGAGATAATGCCTCAATATTTGGTAAACTAAGACATTTGAATACATTTTTACACATCAGTTTATTTGTGTGCTCCTAGAGATCAAAATCAAAAAACCTGAACAGTCTCAGGTTCTGTGTGGAAATAATTACATTTATTTGATTCTGTAAAGCTGTTTGCCTGCTCTGTAATGGGATTAAAATATCTTGCTACCAGAGTACCTGTTGTCTTTTGAGATGTACTTTTTTTTATCCCACTGATATCATTGTTAGTATTGAGAACACTTCATTCTTCAAAAGGGAGAATCAAATAATGCACTGGTATCCCCAATTTCTTACTCTAAAACTTTACATGTGAAACGAAGTTCTCTTCCAATCTAGGAGGGAGTTTTGGTTACTTTTAGTCTTTTTTCACATTCACATCTCTCTGAAAAACATTCGTACATGTGACAACCTCAGCAATTAAGGAACAGTTTTATGCACAATTGTTGATTGGTATTTTGAATGCAGATTGGATTAGAAGTAGAATTCTGGGCTTTCATCTAGGTTAAGATCTTAATTAACTAGCTTTTTTTGCTCAGTCAGGATTGTGGAAATTAAACCTTACAGAAAAAGATTTGAATGACAGTGTTCTCAGTTTTCCCAAGGATGGTACAGAACTACATACTTAGGAAATAAATTAATTCATTACACACAAAGGATGTTGTAGGGTGTAAGTGCTTAACTCCCTCCTGGAGCTCAGTTGAGCAGGGTTACAGAGCAGGCATGTGTAAGGAATGGTTCACTGTGAAAAAGCCAGTCGCCATTTCTGAAGACAGTGTCACTGACCAGTGTCCCTCAGTTGCCAGTCGTCCAAGTTGAGAGCTGTGTCTTCGTCTGGGAGGTGGCCCTTGGATTGCCTTAGAGAGCAATGTAAGCCATAAATCAAAGACTGCATTTATTTTAGTTAGGCATTATCTGTGAGTAGGCTTCCAGATTATTTTATTCTAAGTTTCATTGGCATGTGTTACATTTTAAGTTGTTTTTTATTGCTGTAGCCTAAAGAACCTGCTTGTACACGCACAAAATATTCTCTTGAAATAATATCATTAATTTCAGAGGATCTGTGGGAAAGAGATTTCCCTGTAGTAACAAACAGTTCAGAATTGCTAATGCCAGCAGTAGTACTTAATGGTCCTTGTAGTTGCAGGGCCTTTAAAATTTTCTTGATTCAGTTGTCTTTTAAAAAAACTCAGATTATCTTTTGTTATTTTTCCAAACAAATTGTGTATTCTATATGTATTTCAACTATTACAAAATTATTTGCATGCAAATATATTTTTCTTAACATTTTAGAAAGGGACAATACAATGTAAAATTTTGTTACATTGAGGTATGTATCTCTTTAGAATCTAGACATAGTTCAGAAAACACTTAAAGGGAAATTAACATTTCAGTTGAAGTTACAAATGTAATTTCCATCCTGTCATATTTTGGTGACCTTTTGTGACAGCTTGTCTCAATTGGAGGAAAGCATTTTCACTTGCTGATTAAAGATGTCATTTGAAACCATTTTATTACTGAGGAAAGTGAAATTAATCTTGACACTCAGAACCACTAGAAAAATAATTGCTGATTCACTGCATAAAATGTGTGTGTGAACTAATCGTGTAGTCAAGATTAGAATAAAAGTCTATGCTGGTTAAGAAGAGATTAAATTTTCTTTCAAATGGGGTCTAGTTTTCTTTGAAGGGGAGAGGGGGTACCATAGAAACAATTTCAAGAAAAATGTGGCTTAGAGATTTTGGAGGAGTTTGGAGATGACGATGGGATCCAAGGTAGAAGGTAGACTCTGGTAATATTGAAAGCTTACCCTTGGCTGGGGAAGAAGGCAGAAGAAGGCATCTTGGTATACTCAGTGACATTTTTAGAAAATGTGGCGTAAGATCTGTTGTCCCAATTTAGCTAGTGTTGTAAAAGGACCATATGTGGCTAAATCATTTTCATTCCCTTTAGGAATATAGAATAATGTGCCATCTGAAGTTTCTTGGGGCCAATGCCCATGTTTTCTGTATCCCTAAAGCATTTGGCAGAGCAGTGAGCAGCTGCTGCACACTCCACGCGTGTTCGCATGAGTGTTTTCTCATGTGACTTTGCTCTCATTTGATTTGGCTTCTCTATCAGTCTGCATGCATATAAGAAGGCTCACAGTAAAGTTTTAAGAAAATAAATATGAAAAACGTAAATGATATGTATTAAATTGAGTTTTTTATTCTTTATGAAATCACCTTGACTTCAGAGTGAGTTCATTAATAGTTATGTTTTTACGTGAGAAGAACCAAGAATTTGTTTTCTTGCATCTATGTGCCGTCATCATATGCTATTAATATTTCTACTGGCTTCAGTAAGAAAATCATACTGGTGTAGGACTGGTAGAGACAGTTTCTGACTGATGTCATACAGCATCAGTAAAAGGTGTGACTGCAGGCTGGGCGCAATGGCTCACGCTTGTAATCCTAGCACTTTGGGAGGCTGAGGCAGATGGATTGCCTGAGCTCGGTAGTTCGAGACCAGCCTGGGCAACATGGTGAAACCCCGTCTCTACTAAAATACAAAAAAGTTAGCCAGTGTGGGAGCATGCACCTGTAGTCCCAGTTACTTGGGAGGCTGAGGCAGGAGAATCACTTGAACCTGGGAGGTGGAGGTTGCAGTGAGCCAAGATCATGCCATGCACTCTAGCCAGGGCAACAAAGCGAGACTGTGTCTCAGGGAAAAAAAAAAAAAAAAAAAAGATGTGACTGCAAAATGCCTTCTAGTGTGAGGGCAGTGGTTAAATTTCACTTCAACTTCTTTTTAGCCTCACTCAGCACATATCATTGGTCTCAAATGAAAATAATTTAAAATTGATTGGCGACACTTGCATTGTATCATAAAGGAAAGCCTATTCTTATTTCTCAGACCTCACTGGTGGGTTGTGCATGTTGCTGGTTGTATCATCCTTGCCGCTGCTAGTCAGGTGTTTCCGCGGGTGAAGCACATGCTGTTGCAGAGTTTCATGTCACATCATTCTTTCCTGTTTTCTAGATCTCTAGTTTGGGCTCTCGGAAAGTAACTAATACATACACATCTTTTCACATAGAACTTTCAGCAGAGGCCAAGGCAGCATTGCTTGAATTTGAAGAAAGGGAGCGACAGCATAAACAAGGACGCTACAGCTCCAGGCGGGGAGGACGGCGAGGAGGTCCGCTGATGTGTCGTGGTGTGGGGGACCAGAGGAGAGAGAGCACCGAGAGGGGCAGGATGAAGGACCACAGACCCGCGTTGCTTCCTACACAGCCTCCTGTCGTGGTAACTTCAGATTTTATTGTAGTAGTCCTAGAACTTTAGAATAAATGGCAGTAAGCTTTTGTGGGTATCCTGTTATACATTTCTCTCTTAGTCTGAAATGAAAGGTTAGTAGCAGGAGTAATGGCTGAAGTTTCTGCTTTATAGTCTCATGTGATGTTGCACACTCCAGTCATCCTGAATTAGAAATTCAGCACTCCAGTCATCTGGTAGTAAGAAATCATCCTGTACCACAAATACTTCCAGAGGAGGGATTAAGGAGCAACCTGATGCTCCAAGATGACATAAGCTCCTGTGGCACTTTGCTTGCTAAAGCCTCTAGAGGGGTATTTCTGAGTGCATTGCATTTGAAAGATGGTATTACAGATAGAATTTAGGCAGAAGTTGTTTATTTTATAAAAATATTTTTACCTTTATACTGTTTACCATAGATTTTTCCTTAAATACCAGTTTCTCAGAATTATTACCATGTCCTCCATACAAAGCTTTCACAGCCTATAGTTTAGGAATAAATCATGTACCTGTAATTTCAATTGGAATGTCCTTTGTATTTCAGAGATGGCACATCTCAGAAACAAAGACAGGAATTGTTGATTTTTTTGTTCTTTTTTTGTTTTTGATACAGAGTCTCCCTCTGCTGCCCAGGCTGGAGTGCAGTGGCATGATGTTGGCTTACTGCAACCTACACCTCCTGGGTTCAAACGATTCTCCTGCCTCAGCCTCCTTAGTAGCTGGGATTACAGGTGCTTACCACCACACCCAGTTAATTTTAAAAATATTTTTAGTAGAGACTGGGTTTCACCATGTTGGCCAGACTGGTCTCAAACTCATGACCTCAAGTGATCCATCTGCCTTGGCCTCCCAGAGTGCTGGGATTACGGGCTTGAGCCACTGGGCCCAACCGATTCTTTCAGTTAAGCTTTAGGGATTGTATGGCTTTTTACTTAGAAGTCAATCTTGAAGGAAAAATTTGTTTAACACAAATGTGTCCACTGTGTCTACCACTTGCCCTTTTTGCATTTTTATCTGAATTTAGAGAAAATGACATTTCACTTCTGTTGAAATGTTGTATTTCAGGAGCCATTCATTTGTGAAATGATAAAGTAGAAGAGATAATTTTTGTTTTAGCATGAGAATTCCAACTCTGATGTGTAAAGGGAGAGTAGGTAGGTGTACACAATTTGATGATACTAGGAACTGCTGTTTGCTTACACAGCTGTTTTGTTTTTGAGCATCTCTAACAGCAAAAAGGCTGGATTTACAGTTTGTCTTTTTTTTCCTTGATTGCTGCCTGTCTCCGCCCCAAACCTCCGCTTGCCATATGTCGAATAGCCATTTTCATTATTCTGGCCTCTTTTAGGGGCCAGACAACTCCCACAGGAGACCAGTGTTTACGTAATTATGGCTTTGATCCTGGAGAAGTTGCTGAACTCTGTTTTCTTACCACAAAGAAGGGAAGAGCATGCATGTATCTCTCACCTGCCTCCTTAGAGAGGCTGAACCGAGATGGCATTAATGCTTTTAAAAATGTCACGGACATTCAGTTGTCCTCAGTCCTGATGGTGACGTCGTATCTCTGGATTGTAATGTGACTGATTTGGACTGTTAGAGCCTACTGTGTATTAGGAGTAAACTAGACAGCTGCCCTAAGACTGACACAACTTTGTAAGCAATAGTCTCATCTTTGCTAATCAATGATGAGATCAGGGCTGTCTTATCCTCCACTCCAACTGCGTTCTCTTACATCATAAGCTTTCTCCATCCTATTCACTCCCCTTCCCAGAGCTATTTTGTCTCTTTGAGTCTTGACCCCCAAAGTTTTGGAAAGAAAATTTTTGCCTCATGTCTCTGCTTGTACCCATTTTCTGCTTGGTTGGCTGCTTGCTGCCTGGATTCCATTCTGTTCCCTGTCCTGAATCCTGAATGGTGCCCTCAGAGATGCCACCTGACCCCTTGTCCTGTTGGACCACACTCTGGGGCCTTGGCCATCACACATGCTCTCTTTGTCTTGAGCAGCTCTTTTTTGGGCATATGAGATTTTGGATGTACTCTCTTATCTAGAATGGTTTCTTCTTTCTTCCCTGTGACCTTTTTATTTTCAAACTAAACTTTTATTTTTGACTGCATATATTTATTAGGTACAATGCACTGTTATGGTATGTAAATGTTGTGGATGGATTATATCAAGCGAATTAACATTGGCATCCCCTTGAATATTTCCTGGTTTTTGGTATTGAGCATTTAAAATCTCTTTGAATAGTTTCAAAATACCCTTTTCTTTAGTTGTGTTTTTCTTCAGGTTTTGTTCTTAGTCCTCCTTTTTCTCAGCGGTCTCCCCAGCACTGTTCCTCTTGCTGTTACCTAGTGTCTCTCAGTGAGTCTTAGTCTCTAGCCTAACCTCTTTCCAGCTCCATTTTCTCCGTCTCCCAGCTGTCCCTGTACCTCTGCAAACACGGGTTTCATAGACCCTGAATGTCACTTGTTTAATCACACAAACATGATCTTTCTCTCAAAACTCTGTGGTCTTGAATTAATGACCATGCATTGTGGTCACTCTCAGTTCCATTAAAATGTAAGCCCTGGTGTCTGTTAGTGTGCTGTCTATGGGATACAATGGTGAATAAGATAGACAAGATCCGCACTCTCATGGGCAAATGTGCACAGATGTGATGAGTTCAGGAGGGGAACATACTGCATATGGGAGCATGTGTGCTAGTGGATGTGAGCTGGTACCAGAATCTTTTGAAACATCTTCCCTGAGGAAGGATAGGTGGGCTAAGGCCATTCATAGATGAGTTTTAGAATTCTTCTCGTTGTGCCTCTGAGATGTCTTCTTGCTCTTTGTCAGACTATGGCTGTTCCTGTGCTTCAGCTCTCGCCATAGCCTATTAGATGGTCTCCTTCCATCTTCTTTGCCCTGTTCATCTCACACTGCTGTGAATGATCATTTTCCTACCGAAGAGATCATTCGTGGTCCCTTGTTACACATGTTGTCTATGGCATAGTAATGGATCATTTACTTGGAATTCAAAAGCCCTCCATAATTTGGCATCATCTCAGGGAAAATAGCTTGTTAAGTTAGACAACTGAATTAGTAGTGGTCTACTGCTAATTAGCTGTGTGACCAGTTTGGTTAGTGATTAAAAGCAAAACCTGTGGAATCAGATGGCCTGAATTCCGGTTCCAGCTTTTCTGCTTTCCAACTACTTGATCTTGTAAAAGGAGGTCAATAAATAGGACCTACTTTATAGGACTGTGGGGAGCTAGGTCAGCTAACTTGCTCTACTGACCTTATAGTAGGAACTTAAAATGTGGGGAAGGTTCAGTCCACAGCAGCTGTTGCGGTTGTTGATTTCTTCCTCTCTAGTGACTGTTTGACAAAATAACCAGCCTCGAATCGAGATCTCTGACCACTTTGAGTGTGTAATTTTCATACCTTCTTTCCTGCCTTCTTTCCCGGTCTCCTGGTTTTACCAAGCAGGTGGGTCTGTGCTGCTTCTGCTTCTTTCTGGGTATCTGTCCCTCACTCTGCCTTGCACCTCTCTGTCCTTCATCACCGAGTTCAGGTGCCACCCTCTCAGAGAAGCTCCCTGCCAGCCTCTCCTGGAGGCTCTTTGTAGCCCTGTCCTGTTCTCAGGCCTCAGTTCTGGAGCAGGGTGACTGGTGCGCATCTCCTGCCTTGCTTACGAGAGTTCCTGGAGGAGGATGCAGGACTGCCACAGGGAGGGCCGTCGCAGCTGCTCTTCTGTCCCTGGCACAGGGCTTTGCTCAGTGTGGGCAGTTCTTTTTCCTGAACTGAATTTTTCTTTTCTTCAAAATTCACACTGGGTGCTTTGGGGCTGTTTTCCTTCTTGCCTTGAGATTGACTCAATTGTGAGACTATAGCCCTCACTGTGAAGAAGTAGAGAAGCTTCTTTATCCTGCCATTTTGATACAAATTGTTACTACAGACTTCTTACATTGTAACTTTACAAATGCAATCAGTGTAAATTTGTAACACATCAGCATTCTTTTAAATGTTGATTTCGGTGAACTTTTTTTTTTTTTTTTTTTTTTGTGATTTGTAGACTCATTCTCCAAGATTAATTCCTCCTCCACAGCCCCAGGCTCCCCCTCCGCCGCCACCACCGCCTCAGCAGCAGCCGATCAGAAGCCTGTTCCAGCCGCAGCAGCTGCAGCCGCTGCTTCCGGTGCAGCACCCGCACCACCCATCCCCCCCTCAGGGAATGCACATGCCTCCCCAGCTAGAGACCCCAAGGATGATGATGACCCCGCCACCCGTGACTCCACAGCAGCCCAAGAACATACACATCAACCCGCACTTCAAAGGGACGGTGGTCACGCCTGTTCAAGGTCTGTGTTTCCTTTTACTGTTGTAAAGCGTAGATGGCCCTCGCTTCCAATGGTTTGACTTAGGATTTTTCCACTGATGTGTTTTCGACTTTGCGAGAGTGTGAAAGCAGTATGCATTCAGAAGAAATCAGAGTTCGAATATTGAGATTTGATCTCTCCTGGGGTAGCAACAGGCATCCCAAAACTCGCGCGAAGCTGGGCAGGGGGTGCTGTGGTTCCCAGCTCTGATGATTTTGCCAACTGTGGAATGATGTGAGTGTTCTGCTTAAGGTAGGTGAGGCTAAGCTATGATGTTCCATTGGTTGGGCATATTAAATGCATTTTGACTAAGGGTCTTTTCAACTAACAATAGCCTTATTGGGATGTAACCCCATCCTATATTGAGGAGCATCTGTTATGTTATAGATTACTGTGCATCTGAAGGCATTTATTAGTTTATTGCACTGAAGCCGTTGCTATGGCAAAATGGTTTTCACATTCATATTTGTAAGGATGCGTTTTCCTTGGCTCTTCCCCATTCATTTAGATTTTAGCTTGATGGGTCAAGTATATTTCTTTAAAAATGTGTATCTCTTATTGTATAATTGAGTGGAAAGTGCTGATCTGTGACCTTCATAAGTCTCCCGGTGAGGATGTTTGCAGTGGTGAGTGTCCCTCTTTGGTTCCAGGCAGCATGTTCCCCTTCAATTCCAGTGTCAGCTGGTGGAGAGGGGACACATCCATCTTTTAGTTGTTGTAATCAAATAAATACAGATCTGATTTTTACTTAAACATGTTCCTTAAGCTAGGAAACTGTTTTCGAGCAGTTTATATGAAGCATTAACTTCATGTATCTGTGAACACACACACATTTATTGAGTTACTACTCTATTTTTGGCATTTGAGTTATATTGATGAACAAACCAGACAAAGCTTTCTTCAGCCATGATCTTGCTTTCTAACAGTCTTATTATTATTACCAATAAACATAAGTATTTTATGTGGCATGTTAGAAGATGAAAATGCAGTGAGAAATTGAGCAGGATGGGGGAAGGGATGGGTTGTCTCTTAATAGGGTGATCAGGGTGAACTTCACTGAGCAGGAAAGAGTTGAGGGATATCTGTAAGTTAGTAATGTGGCTGTTCGGGGAAGAAGATTGCAGGCAGAGTGATCAGCAGGTATGAAGGGGTTTCCTCCAGGTGAGACCCTGCCTGCAAGTATAAAGGAGCCTGGCCGAGATGGGGCACAAACTTGAGGCCACTGTATTGACAGACTTTGACTGTGTTTTGCTAAAACAGAAGTTGGATGATAATTGGTGGGAGCCAATAGGCTTGAGAGAAAGTTTTTTATTCATTGCACTTAACAGAAAAGAGCTAGTGAAGAAGGAGAAACATCATTGATGCAGATGAGAGGAAAAACTTGTCTTGTCCAGGACCATGTGCCAGAGGTGGGCTTGCTGAGATGGAGGAGCAGGGAGTCCGCCACAGTTGGGGCAGATGGTGAAGCCTGAGCTCAGATGCGTGGGCAGGTGGAGAAGTCTTGTGTCAGTTCTTCCCTGGTGGCCTCAGTTTCCTCAGTAGGTAGCAGGGAGCTAGAGTGGGGAGGTAGGAGAGCGTGTTGAAGGTCTGAGGAAAGGAGCTATGGAGCATCCGCTCGTGCTTTGGAAGAGTGGATGTGCGCAGGGATGGCTGGGGCTGCTGAGCCCTTGAGGAGCGTGGATTTGAGGTGAGGGCAGTCAGCATGGTTGTATGTCCAGCTGTGCTCATCTGCACGCACTAGGTGTGGAATAGGCAGACGGTTGGGTTTATGAGGGTCATGGTTTTCACAAAGTAGTAAAGGAGAGGCAGTGTGGATAACAATGGGCTGTGGATCATAAGGTAGATGCCAGGGAGGAGAGGACACCAGGGAGGAGGCTGAGACGGTGAAAAGGAGGTCACTGGAGATCTCCGTAGAGTTGAACGATTGTTTGAATCAGGGTGCTGGAGGGAGTGAGATGGAAGGGTAGAATGGTCACCAGGACTGGAGGCAGAGGTGGCACAGATCTGAGGCAGGGCACGGCAAGGGCCATCTTTCTGTTTATTCAGACTGGAGCTGAACTCCCTGAGACGTGACAGGGGCAGTGTGGTGCTGGGGGATGTCAGCTGGTGGCATGAGATGAAAGCTGGATCTGGAAGCAGCAGTGAGATCAAGAAGGAGCCCTTCTACCTCCAGACCTTTGGCAAGAAGCTGTGGGAGAACAGCTGCCGCTCAGAGGGGCCATGAGAGCGAGAAGGTGAAGGAACTCGGGGTGTTGTGGATGCTGCCGATGGGTGGGGAATTAGGGATTCTCAAGGGTGTGGGAGAGAAGTTTCGGAAGTGGAGAGTAGCCTAAGGTAGTAGTTCAAGTGCGGGGGATTGGCCAGTGACCTAGAGCCTGGGACGCTCCCATACGTGGGTCAGAAGTATTATGAAGTGGCCATGGAGCAGGGACTGTGATGGTGACAGGCTGGCACAGAGTGAAAGGGAGGGGGGCGCCTCTTGACAGTGTCTGCGGGTCACCGACCAGGCCACTGGGCATGGCAGATAAGCATAAGGTTTTAAAGTACAGTTAACTCCTAAGCCCTCCTGACCCCATCGCATGTCCCCGTGTGCCCACAAAGTTCTTCCCACCCTGGTTAGTATCACTCGTCCCCACATCCTCTTAGGTGGCCCTGAGCGTCGCTGACTGGCGTGGTGCCTGTGTCTCCCGCCGTAGCCGTTGAATGAATGGACACAAGCATACTTGAATGGGGAAGGGTGGCTTTCCTTCAAGTAATCCTTTGCGTCTTCCCCACAGTGGTTGTCCTAAACCTGGCACTACTGTCAGTCTAATTTGTTGGAATGATTTTGCTTATGTTATTCTTTCTTGTGCATTTCCTTGTAAAATGCAGTGGAAAACTGGCATTTGGTAATATGTACAGATTTTCTTTAGCTTAACTAAAATAGTTTAAGAATTATAGGGTGGTAAAGCTATCAGGAAGCCCCAAGATATCCTCTATGTATGAAAATGGTGTCCCCTGCAAAAGTTAGCAGCCTGACAAGTGTAGAATCCAGGTCTTGCACCCCAAAGCACACGTGTGATTTAGCAACTACTCCAAGGTCAGCTTTCTGACAGAAGTTTTTCAACTCAGGACCAGCTAGCTTTTTCTCACCATGAAACCAGGAGCTTTAGTGCCACATGTCCCTTATCTGTAATTTGCCTTTGACCTTCAGAGGTACACAGACACAGAAGAGAAGGACAAAATAGCCTTGCTAGGTAGATAGGCAACACTTTCAAAGCAGTTGTTTATTCTGTAATAAATGAATGAGCTTAAATAGAAATGCACAGTTCCTCTTGAGAGAGACCGAATATCAAGATGTCTCCTGTACATAAAAGATATACAGATTAAACTTTTGATTCTCAGAGCCTTACATAGATGAAGGGTGCTTTTTCAAAACGTTAACAATATATACACATCTTCTTCTGATGGCACAAACTTCCTTTTTGAGGATGAAGAGGGTTCCATTATAATTTATTTAAAACCTGTTTTGTTGGAAATGTAACTTGTTTCCAGATTTTTAGTATTATAATGAATTGAAAACTTAGTCCATTAAATACATGGGACAAGTTATAATATTAAACTTCAGATATTCAAGTTGAAGCTTCAGCTGGACTGGTCTCTAACATCACACCTTCTAAATTCTTCTGTGCTCACAGTGGGCAGCCAGGGCCTGGTAGGTAGAGCCTGCAGACACATGCCTGGGCGTTCCCACTGAGGTGGCTGCTCTCGGGCGGGCCAGGTGTTTGCCCTGTTCCCACCGCAACTGTCCGCAGCAGCCCTTTTTTGTCAGCTGTTTTTCCTTTTCTGCTGTGTGTTTTTGTTTGTTTGTTTGTTTGTTTTAAATAGGGAAAAGGCTGGTACTTTGTGCAGATTACCAGCTCATCAGAGGCTTCTGTGTAAGAAATCCATTTATTATAATCAGATTGCTTTCTAGAGATCCCACCTCACCTTCTTTCTCTCGTTCTCCTGGTTAAAGAGGCTTAATGTTTTATCCTTTTATTGTGTTGGAATTTTTTTGGTAGATATTGGCATTTAAATTCTAAGTAGTACCTATGATGGAGTTAGTGAGGATCTGGGTGTCTCATATTTGTTAACTTGATTTTAAAAATCACGTCTTTACATTTAATATGTAGTTGTTTTCTTTGTCACCTTCATTATAATCTTCTGAGGTCAGAGATATTCTTCTTTTTTTCTTTCTCTACTTTCTCCAGTCTAGTGTTTCACTTTAGATATGGAATTGATGTAACATCAGCTGTATAGAATTGAGGGGAGAGTTGGATTCTATTATATATCAAGTCTTGCAAACTGACCCACTCTTAATTTTGAAATTTGGACTCATTAGATTAGCCTGTCAAGGAAGGGATGAACTTCTGTCATTTTTACATTTTATAAAAGTAAGTTTTCTTTCTGTCACACTTTGCATTTGATCAAGCAGTGACACAGGCCATGTATGCTATCACTTGAAGTGTGGAAAGTGCGATGTGAATGATAAGGCTTAATGTATGGAATTCCTTGAGTAATCATAGTTAAAAAAAAAAAAAAGTTTATCCTAGCACCCTGTTTTTGAAGTGATTCTGATGGACTTTTAAGAGGTATCACCTGTATTTCGCATTTAGCAGACACTTCTTAAATTAAAAAATACGCTACATTGTCAACTCCACCTGATGTGTATGAGTTTGCTGGGGCTGCCATAACAAGCACGGCAAAGAGGGCGAGTTAAACAACAGAAACTTATTTTCTCACAGTTCCGGAGACTGGAAGTCCAAGTTCGAGGTGTGGGCAGGGCAGCTTCCTTCTGAGGCCTCTGTCCTTGCCTTTCATTGGCCACCTTCTCCCTGTGTCCTCACGTGGTCCTCCCTCTGTGGGTACTGTCTGTATCTAAATTTCCCTTTCTTATACGGACACCAGTCAGGTTGGATTGCAGCCTAGACCTCATTTGACCTTAGTTACCTCTTTTAAAGACCTAGTCAGTGGAATCCAGTTACATTCTGAGGTACTGGGGCTTGGGACTTCAGTGTATACATTTGGGGTTGGGGGCGGGGGGAGGGAGTTGCAAACAGTTCAGCCCCACAGTACCTGACAATCTGAGCGCTTCCTAGGTGTATCTGCCAGCATGTTTTGATGTAAGATGTAGCCTGCACTTAGATTGTGAGTTTCTTTGAAAATCAAGATCAGTATAGTGCATGGTGAGTTTTAAAGAGCTTAAACACATCTGATTTAGCCTCAAGGTATGAAACTTACATCTAGCTTCTTCTCTATCCTGAGATGTCTTTTTAAAAATGATTTGTTTCGTTGTTCTGGTGGATTGATGGAAGTCCTGCTTGTTTATAAACCAAAGTAAACTAAAAGCCTTGGCATAGGAGGTTGTTTAGTAGAAAATTTTTAACGGTCTGTGAGTGTTTTTTCCAGTTCCTAGGATGTGCTGTTTTCCTTTCTCTGCCTGCCTCACTTCCCTCCTTCCCTTCTCTCTTTCATGATTCATGAGGGTTGAGATTTAAATGTGTATGTGACTGGCGTAGGAAAATATAACTGGGATTCGATAACCTGAATTATCTGGATAGGGATAGGAGAAACAAACTAGATTTTTTATTTTAGAGTAATACTGTCTTCTTTTGTTGCAAAATATTTTAATTCCAAATAATAGTCAACTACTGAGATTTAAACTTCTGCTTGCACTTGTTGTGTACTGAAAAGGAAACTTCTGCTTTCTCCCTTTTCTTTTATGGAATTGTTAAAAATACTAAATGCTTAACTTAAGTATAAGCAGAATGTGTTATATGTCTGTTACACATAATATATATTTTATATTAAACTTCATATCTTGTATTACAGGGGTTTGGGTGTTGAGTAAAGTGTGTGTCTAACGCAAGGGGTTTTTCTTGCAGTGCCCTTGCTACCAGTTCCGAGCCAGCCGAGACCTGCTGTGGGACCCCAGAGATTCCCAGTGAGTAGCAGCTGCTCCTTCTGCTCTGATAGGGATGAGCATACATTTACTAAGAAATATTAATATAGCAAGTGCAAGAGGTTCCAGCCAAATATAATTTTAAGGATTTGCAAATATTGACAGTAATCTCTGCAATAGAAAATGTTTGTTAAAAGCTTAAGGTCAGTGGATTTTTGAGAGTAGAATTAATTTTGTTTAACTGTAAAATTGTTGAATCAGGATCATCAGTGGAATGCTGTTCGTCTTAAAGAATATGAATATTGATTTTATTATTGCCTTATGGTAAGTGAGAAAGGGCCTTGCTTTATTAGAGAGATGGAGGTGTATGTGTGCATGCGCCCACAGGCACATGTATGTTTGTGCATGTGTATGTGTGTGTGTGTGTGTGTGTGTGTGTGTGTGAAATTCTAGGAAATGAAAATGAGAGATCTCTTGCTTTTTAAAAGAACCTCTAGGGTCTTGATGAGCCACTCATTTTATAATTTAAAATGAATGTTTTCACTTGAAAATATCTTTAAAAGAAAGCATATGTTCTCTCTCTTGCTGTCTCTCTCTCACACACTCTCATTCACTTATACACACACAGAAATGCACACTTTGCTGTATTTTCAGTAATTTAATACATTCTTCTAATGTGTTTTAGGTAGAAGAAACAAGCCCATTAACTAGATATATTTGTTTAAATATATACATTTTATTTTATGTGAATTTTTGGTTCAGTGTGTAGTTCATGGTTTTACTAGAGAGTACATTTTTTTTTTTAAAACTGGGGAAAAAAATGTTCTGACCATAACATTTTAATGTCATTTATATGTAAAACAGAGGTAGCCTTATTTAGGTTAAACAGTCTGATTTTCAGGAAATACCTAAATGGCCTATTGAACTGTTTATCTTTGGTACTTCAGTAGATAACATTTATATATGGCATTTAGCAAGAAGGCTTAAATGAAGGATGTGAACGTATAATCAGGTGATTATTCAAAAATAACATTATTGGATTTAAGGTTCAGAGTATTTTATAGAAATTTCTTTGACTTGTAGTTACGAATTACGACACGGTTTCTAAAGCTGGTTCTTTGTGATTTCTTTATAGTTAGCTAATGTGTTTCTATAAATTATTTACCAAGTTCTAAAAATTAGTTGTTTTTAAAACGTTAGGTGATTTTTATTGGGTATCTGTTTGAAGCAGTTGTCTAAAAAGCCAAGTTTTATTAGTTCTGTTGCCTAGGGCTGACATGTATGATTTTAGTCATTGAATATATTTCTTCTGTGGAGTAGTTTGTCTGCTAGTTATTGTAAAGCACTGACATGTTAAGTACTTTTTGCTTTTTCAGGACTATGATTATATCTGTGCTAAAATCATTTTTGGATGTGTTTTCATGTTTTGTACTACAAGGATAAAATTTGATGTGAATAGCATTTGCAGTTAAGATATAAACCTAAAGCAATGTAATTTATATTTTTGTAAAAATGTTTACTAATATAAACTTAGAATAGTCAATTGCAATTTTTATTTCATTTTTCAGTTGTGCAAATATAATTGTATCTGATGTTAGGAATAAAACCTTAGAATACTTTGCCGCTATTAGAAGAGGATAATAAAAGAACATTTTTGTGAGAAATTGAACTTGCTCTTCAGTTATATAGTACTCTAAGCTTGGTAACTATGTTTCAAGGCAGTTTTGAACAGTTTCTGTGAGGTGCAATGTTCTATTTTTGTTTTTGAGATGGGAAGTATGTGTGGGTGATCAGAAATGGTTGGGCTAGAAATGAGCCGTGTATGTGAATGTAGCTTAGTAAGTGTTCTCTTCAGTCCAGGTCTTTACCACAATTTAGCATGTCTCTTCCTTTAAGTCCCTAGTGCTGACATCACAGTGAACTTGGGGCGTAGTGCGTGCAGTGCACTACTTATTTCTGTCATCATTTTTCCCTGAGAGAAAATCATGAAATGTGTGTTTTTAAAAATACAGTAGTGGTATTATGTTTTTAAAAAGCCCACCAGAGTCTTTTTGGGGAGAAAGATAAACTGTAGGCTCTCTCTGGTTGTTTTAGTTGTAAGCCAGATCTTTGTTGAGTATTTTTTCTTTTTTCTACTACTAGATTAAACTTCTTTCCTGTGAATGTAAATGTAATTTTGTGAAAATTTAATGAGGATCTACTTTATGCCAAGTGCTCTACATAGTGCTGTCTCTAAGCTATAAAATGAATCAAGCATCATTAAATGAAACCTAACTTATGTCCTTAAGCTAATTTTCATTTGAGTAAAATTTAAAAATAGTGAAGACAGCATTGTTGTGGCTTAACAAAGCCCACTGGAGATTTCTTATTGACGGCTGGATGTCCTGCAGTCTCTGTCTTGGTTCTTATGGATGGCTGTATGCCCCTCGGTTTCTGTCCTGGTGGTTTTCTGTATTTGGGGTTCAATCAATATTTGTCAAACTGAATTTTGCTTTAAAAACTGATGACACACACACACACAAAGCGATGGAACATTCAACTTCAGATTTATCAGGTGGTCTGTTTGAGTCAGTGTGCTTCTTGGTACGCACAAATAGATTTGAATTCAGAAATCTGTGTGCCGGTTGTTATGAAATTTGCAATTGAGCAAATCAAGATTCATTGTAATCTTTCCGTTCCCCAGCTTAAGTACCTTTAAAGGAATTCTCATTGCTCCTAGGATAGGTAACATTCTATCCAAAGCTGTGCTCGTAGTGCATGTGTAGCTTCCTCACATCAGTCAGAGTTGTGTGTTTACTCCTATTTGTGTGATATCTGGTGAATGTCCGTGGCTAAATGCCCATGCAGAGTCCCAGTCATCCTGTGCTCTGGTGGACTTAGCCACAGGCCCCGCGCGGAGGGGCGGGAGGGAGCACGTAGTTGTCAAACAAACATACCCAAAACTGAATATAGGGTGATCTTACTGCTTATTAGGAGCCCTACGTAGAATGAGTAATGTAAAGGGGGGTGTGCGGTTTAATTTTTATATTTTTTACTTTTTGTTGTTTTCAAGACCACATATGTGAATTTGCATAGTAGAATTATATCACATGCATTTAACTATATGAGAATGCAGCTTTGTAGCCAACTAAAAGAGTAAAAAAAAAAAAAAAAAAGACAATACACAAAAGTACCACTAGATTTCCAAATTTTAAAGGATCTATGATACATTTGATGTTTATGCTTAGTTTAGAACTAGTATGTCCAGAAGTTTTGCTGAGTGATACTTCTAGTTTTTAAATTAAAAATTACAGAAATCGAGGCACCCGAATATGAAATACTATTTTTCATAGTGTATAAATTTTTAAAAAATTATTCTTTTTCTTTTTTTTTTCTTTTTGAGACGGAGTCTCTTTTGCCCAGGCTGGAGTGCAGTGGTGTGATCTTGGCTCACTGCAAGCTCCACCGCCTCCCGGGTTGACACCATTCTCCTGCCTCCCAGCCTCCCGAGAAGCTGGGACTGCAGGCGCCCGCCACCACGCCCGGCTAATTTTTATTTAATTTTTTGTATTTTTAGTAGAGACGGGGTTTCACCGTGTTTGCCAGGATGGTCTCGATCTCCTGACCTCATGATCTGCCCACCTCGGCCTCCCAAAGTGCTGGGATTACAGGCGTGAGCCACTGCGCCCGACTTTTAATATTATTCTTAAAAATTATTCTTAAAAATCCAAATCTGAGGCCAAAATTTGATATTCTGGGCTTTACTTGTAGTTAGAGTAATATTTTTATTTCTTGTTAATTAGCATTATTTGGAGAATTTAAGAAATGATTTTTAAAACAACTGCATGTCAAAATAAGTGTCTTAAGGATCCTTGTTTTTGATCATTTTGGAGAAAATTGCTTTAACTGTTGGTTATGTTAGCCTTTGCACTAGGATGCATGTCTTTCCCTAGTCCCTCATTGAAGGATCTGTAAAGTGCTTTGTAATTTAGGCTTCCATTTAAAAAATAGATTTATGTACTTAATTTTAGTTTCAGATATGCACATTAGTCCTGAACTCTGAAACTATTTTTCTTCTCATTGTAAAACATATTTCCATTACATAACATATGAATACTTACATGGGCTGATGAGCAGAGGAGGTAACATACCCTCAGAGCTTGACGTGTCCTGTGTGACTGATGACCCTGTTTCATTTGGGCACCTTGCTCTGTCCAGTCTTCTGGCCTCTTACCATCCACTAGTCCGTTTAGTGAACACATTTTTGTTCATGTCAGGGCTGTCGAATGCTATTTCACAAAACACTGTGTTGTGTTTTTTTTTTGTCTTTTAAATAAGGAAGTAGTGGGGTGAAACGCTAGTTACCTTTCTGGAAGTAAGTTTCTACACTTTAAATTCTGTTTTCCATTTCACATGTTCTTTGTTTTACAATTAAATTAATCTAATTGGTTTCTCTTTCTGCAAAGGCTATACCTGGTGTTTCTGTCACCAATACAGAACTGTAAGTCCTTATCTTACCCGTAAAGTATATTTTCTAGTCATGTATTTGTCCTCAGAGAGGTTTTTGTTTTTAGAGTTTGCCCACTTAAAAAAGTAACTTAAAATGTCAGTTGTCGGAATATTTTAAAGTGTTGTTTTGAGATTTTTGTGAATTGTTTTTCTGTGCAGTTGCTGTTTTTAAGCGTATGAAAAAGTCCTGAGCTAAATTTTAAGCTTATGAAAAAATCATTTTAAAGATTCTTGACCTAGAATGTTTTAAAACCTATTTTAGAATAAGTTTAAAAATTTTAAAAACTATTCAGTCCTTTGATTTTACATTGGTGTGTTGGGCAAATGGTGATATTTCAGTTGGCTATTAAATACCAGGTAGTTTGGCTGCTGAATAATTTCTTGGTGCCTTTTTTTAAAATTTAAAATAAACTATACTTTTAAGGTTAAATGCATCTTCTTAACAATCGTATTATTACTTACTTAGACCTAGCAAATGAGGTTCTCATTTGTGTTGACTCTGTAGTTACAGTGCATCACAGGTCTTATAGTTTGGGCTGCATTTGGGCACATGGTATCAGGTGGCAGTGAATGATGTTTCCTGGATGTGTTTTATAGGCCATTTCATGCAAATCATGTTTGATGAGACTGCTGCATCAAATCACATTTCTTTCTGATTACAGCCCTTGCAGATGAGAATCCAGACTTTATTCAATCCAGGGAAGAAAGTCTTGCTTTTGAACACCTACTGTTTTTACATGCCTGCAGTGCCTTATAGTTACCAGCACTTAAGCTATGGAAGGAATCATGGGCATTTTCTCTGATCAGACCTATAAGTAGTAGCAGGCGAATATAGTAGGAGATCCTTCCAGCTGTCAAACATTGTCAGGCTTGCAAGGAGAGAATGCAGTTTAAAATGCAGGTGACATAATACCCAACATCCTCCACTTGCTAGTGAGTTTCTGATTAATCATGATTACCATACATTATCATACCATCAAATTTAATCATATCAATGAATTCCCATCTGCAGCAGTAACAGGAGCAGCTAAACACTATGGTAACAGCTATTAAAGAAGGTGGTTTATCAAATTCAGTAACCCTTTAACTTGCTGTTTGGTCAGCATGCAGTGCATGTGTTGGGTAGAGATAGGGCTGGGTTAAAGTACATGCTACTCACTCAAAGGCCAGGGAGTACTCCTTGAAATTACATAGAATTGGTTTCTTGTTTCTTCTGTTGGAGCCATTGAGCTCCTTTGTAAAAACTGCTTTCTAGAATTTGTGATAAACTACAGTTGTCCCTTGTACAACATGTGTATGTGGGGGGCCTGGAAGCAATCTCCTATGCATACCAGCAGAGGGCTGTTTTTTGTTTGTTGGCTAAGTCAATCTGTCAACATTGACTGGGACACCTTTTAAATTCTCTTCAGATATAGATCAACTTATACACTTACTATGAAAAAATTTTCTACCCCTCACACTTAACCTCAGTGCAGTTTGCCTATCTGCAACTTAATAATTTAGCCTATGAAATGTTGGACGCAAAGTTTAAAGTCTTGGAACTCCTCTCTGCCAAGGAAATCTTAGTTATCTGTTTTTAGTGATGTGTCCTAGAAAGCACGCTGCTTTTTTTGTTTTAATATTTAATTTCCCAGGAGTCGTTGAAGACCTGTGGTTCTGTTTAGGTGCATTTTTAAGGCATACTTGGAAAGAAGTCCTGTTTTATTATAAAGTATCCAAAGCAATTCTTCTGGCCGGTGCTCCCAACACTTTGGGAGGCTGAGGTGGGTGGATCACTTGAAGTCAGGAGTTCGAGACCAGCCTGAGCAACATGGTGAAACCCCCGTCTCTACTAAAAATACAAAATTAGCTGGGCATGGTGGTGGGTGCCTGTAGTCACAGCTATTTGGGAGGCTGAGGCAGGAGAATTGCTTGAACCCAGGAGGTGGAGGTTGCAGTGAGCTGAGATCGTGCCACCGCTTTCCAGCTTGGGCGACAGAATGAGACTCCATGTCAAGTAAGAACGAAACAAAACCAAACCAAAAAGCAGTTCTTCCAAAAGATGAGAATTTTTTACTTTAAAACTTGAGTCCTCTGGGTGTAGAGGTGTGTGAGTTTTGCTTAGTGCCTACCGTTATATCATCATCCAGGGACTCTCCTGCCTCTTGTGGTTGGCCCCTCTGCCTGCTGGCCGCTGGCAACCACTGAAAGTGTTTGTTCCTACAATTGTGTTACGTAAATGGAATCATAGGGCTTGTTTTATTTGGAGCCTGCCTGCTTTCCTGTGGCATAACACATTTGAGATTCATCCATTTGCTGCACCAGTCAGTAGTTTGTCTTTTCTATTGCTGAGTAGTATTCCAGTATATGCATATAGCACAGTTTGTTTACCCAGTCACCTGATAGGCATTTGGGTTATTTCCAGTCTTTGTTGTGATTAGAGTTGCCGTAAACATTTGTTTATGGCAGGTTTTTTTTTGGGTGTGTGTGTGTGTGTGTGTGTGTACAGAATTTTTTTTTTTTTGGAACATAAGTTGTCAGTAAATGCCTAGGAGTGGATTGTGGATGATATAGTCAGTGTATTCACAGATGAGACTTTAAGACAGACTGTATGCTTTTCAGTTGACATAGCTGATACTACTGCTTTCCTTTTTCAGTTGGTTCTTTTTTTTTCCTGTTTTTTTGAATGAGGAAATACAGTCTTTATAGAGCATATATGGTTGAAAATCAGTAGTGAATAAAAAAAATTGAGTGATCACTATATTCCACAGTTTGTGTTCAGCAGCCTGTGGAGCAAAAGTAAAAAATTATTATTTTTTTGTTTTGGAGATTGACAAGCTGACTTTGGGAAAGATCAGATTGCCTAAGTTCACACAACTGGACACGGGAGGTAGGACTAGAGGCCAATTCTCTTAGTTTTTATGCTGTGCTTTCTCCTTCAATATGAAATTGAATTTCCGTAAACTGAGAAAATATCATAGAATCCAGTAAGTTGAATTGTAACTACATAAAATTGTGACCCTCATTAAGTACTGAAGTGAGGAAGTTTCCTACAGCGGGGCCAGTCATTGGGAGGAGTTGTTTCAGGAGGGCGTGGGAGGGGTGCGGGTGCAGAAATAAAGAGGTTTTCATTTCAGGAAATAATGTAAGTCTTCAGGAGGTTCATCAAAACACCATTTTGTACCAAAAAGTTTTGTAGTTTGTAGTGGGTGCTCTTGTTTCACTGCTTGAACCATTAATATTATCCTAATGTATTTAAATTCACGTGGTGTTTTTTGAAACCTAGTACTTGGCACAAGGTATGTCTTTCTTCAAAATGTTTAGAATGCATCTATAAATATAAAAATACCCTCTAGGAAGATGAATATAGGCATTTAAACAAGGCATAACCTGAAAGAACAAAAATCCATGGAGAATACTGAAATAAGAGGATTAACATATGGTGGTAGAGGGCTGTAATTTTAATTATGTCGGGGTCACTAGTGGCCTTGATTCTTTGCATTCAACCCATTTAATGGGAATTAACTGAGAGGTGTTCCTAAGTGTCAATTGGTTTCTTACGTAGTTCTTTGTATTTTAAGTGAGATTAATAAAGGAAAACATGTTGTAGAGATTGGTTATAATTTATTGAAAGATTCATGAAGTTTCAATGACATTTTTAAGGTATTTAATTAGTCTTATTAAAATATACGGACTGACCCTTTTAGGGAAGCTGATAAGTCACATAATAGCTGTTAGTGCCTTTTTATTCTTGGCTTTATACGATTAACTTTGTGCTAAGCAATTTATGCAAAATTTTTCATCTTTTTTTTTTTTGTAACCAGAGTCATCAGTTCTTCTTGAATAGGATTAATATAGATAAAAATCATGTAATTAACAAGAGATGCAGAAAAGTGAAAGTATAATTTGTATGAGAATTATATGAGAGAGAATAATAATTTCTTACCTTGGATTTTTAAAGGGATATAAAGAAAAGCAAAATTGAGCAATTATTTGAGAGGATTAAAGTAGCCTTTTCTCTCAAAAGGTAGAATTAACGTCAGTACTGAAAGTTCTGTTAAGTGAGGTATTCACAGCTCATGACAGTTTTAAAATAATTTTGTATTTGGTAGAGGGAATTGGTCATGTAGTACCCTTATTCCCGTGAAATGATAGAAGTTAATAAAGGAATGACCACATCAACAGAACCTCTTATGAATGTCAGATTTTGGAACCAATATGGCATTGCTTGGAGATAAATTTGTTTTAGCAGAATCAGTGTAGTATGATGGATAAAGCACTTAGTAAACGAAGAGTGTGAAAATGTGGGTTCTTGTCATCTTAGTTGTCATTCATTGGTGACGTAAACTTAGTTAATTCACTTTTAACTCTGTAAACCTGAGTTTCTTTATCTCATAGAGGAAAAGTGACTTGTCTGCCAGGTTCTTGGAGCAGTATTTATATCAGCTACAATATAATAAACTGGCTATAATATTTGACTGAGTCAGGATGTGAATGAGGCTGCATTTGACAGAAAACTTAGTTAACAGTGACTGTTTTATTTTTTGCATAAAAGTGAAAAAGCTTTTATTTTTTATGTATAGCAGCTCTATCAGGGACTCGTGTTTTTTCCATCTACCCATCACCTAATGCATTTGTCTGTAATCCAGGCCAAAAGAAGAGGAGGGCAAGGGCAGAAGGTACAGGCCAGCTGAGGTGTCCCCCAGGGAGCTCCCCGCCACCCATCCTCCAGCTGACAACTGCTCCTGTTGGCCAGAGTCTAGCCAAATGTCACCCTCCTTATAAGTTGGAATATGTAGTTTTTATCTGGGCAGTGTTGTCCTGAATAAAATTAGGGCTCTATTATAAAGAATAAGTGATAATTTGTGCTAGGTAAGCAGTTAAGCAGTCTTTTTCATGTGGCTGACATGTTCGTCGGAATTTAAGTTGTGTAATTAGAGGAAAAGAGAAAAGTGCCACTTGTGTTCAAAACAAACAGAAAACAGGAAAAGTGACACTGTGCGTTTCAGGACACCTGCTATTTGTCAAACTTCTGATTCAGAAAAGCGATAGTGTTAACAGTCAATGAGCAGCTTTTGGGATCTTAAAGCTTAAAAGTTAAAGATTTATTTGAATATTTAAACTCTCAAGTTCTGTGAGAGCAGTGGTAAGCCACAGATCTGCCCGGGTGAGCTCTCCCTTGTGTCCAGTAGCATCTGACATTGCCAGAAAGGTAACCGTCCACCCCTGCTTTTTTTTCTGAGACAGCATTTATTCTGTAGCTCAGGCTGGAATGCAGTGGTGTGATCGCACCTCACTGCAGCCTCAGCTTCCCGGGCTCAGGGGATCCTCTCACCACAGCCTCAAGTAGCTGGGACTACAGGTGTCTCCCACCATGCCTGGCTAATTTGTTTTTGTACTTTTTGTAGAGATTGGGTGTCACCATGTTGCCTGGGCTAGTCTCGAGCTCCTGGGCTCAAGCATTGGCCCACCCTAGGGTCCCAAAGTGCTAGGATTATAGGCGTGAGGCACTGTCCCCAGCTGAGGCAACCCTTTTCACTCTGGTTTATTTCATGGATCAGTCATTGAATGTTTTCTTCTGGGAGGTGTCTTGCATTATCTGCCCTCTTTTCTTATCCTGCTGCCATTTGACTGATAACGCGGGCATTTGTCATCTTGGAAAATGGGCCGTCATGACTTCCTCCTGATTGGACTGGATTTATCTACCATTCAGGTGCTCTCTTCCCCTGGGCCAGCCTCCCCACCTATAAAGGTCACTGTGTACTTCAGGTTCTTTGGATCCTGTGCACTTGGTGACATAGTGTTACTCCCTCCTCACTGCCCTTCACCCAGCTGCTTCAGGAGTCTGCACCCTGCCTGTAGCATGTGCAGACTCCAGGCTACACTTGCAAATCCTTCTTTTCCCGTTCTTGCTCTATTTCACTAACTTCCAAGGTCAGAAATTGCCTTGTTTACTCACCCTGAGTAAATGGTTTCTTTCTACATCTTAGATAGCGTCTTTGGTCTTACCTCTTTAATGCAGGTCTTGTAGATTGGTCACATGAGTACTGATAATTTATTTTACTTATTAAAGCCTGCCATGGAATTTCCATGGCTATCTGACTTTTGACTTGATGTAGTACTTATTGGTTTTCTTGCCTCTGAAACACACATACACTTGCACAATTACACTTAAATATGTGATGATGATAAAACATAAGATTAGGGACTGATTAGGGAATGTGAGAAAAATCCCTCCCCATTTGCTGTTCATGCCAAGGAATCTCCAGTGTGCTCTGCAGGTAGGCAGCCTGGGTTTGAATTCAAGTTCTGCCACTTTCTAACCTTGTACTAAGTGGAGGTTATTTAAATGGTCAGAAGATTTCTGTGAGCAGAATACTTACCTTGTAGGGTTGTGATAAGGATTAAATGAGACAGCATGTGTATTAGTCTGTTTTCATACTGCTATAAAGAACTACCCAAGACTGGGTAATTTATAAAGAAAAAAGGTTTAATTGACTCACAGTTCCGCATGGCTGGAGAGGCCTCAGGAAGCTTACAATCATGACAGGAGGCGAAGGGGAAGCAGGCACCTTCTTCACATGGTGGCAGGAGAGAGAGCAAAGTGGGGAAGTGCCACTTTTAAACCACCAGATCTTGTGAAAACTCATACACCATCATGAGAACAGCGTGGGGGAAACTGCCCCCGTGATCTAGTCACCACCCACCAGGTCCCTCCCTCCACCTGTGGGGATTACGGTTGGAGATGAGATGTGGGTGGGGATGCAGAGCCAAACCCTATTAGCATGGAACTGCTGGCCTCCCGCCGGTGACCATCACTCTTCTCCCAGCTGCAGGGGGAAGAAGCCAGTCAGCGTGGTCCTCTCATTCGTTTTATCTAACAATATTACATAGAATACGAGTTAAAATGATTTCTTATCGGCCAGATGTAGTGATTCACACCTGTAAACCCAGTGCTTTCGGAGGCCAAGGCGGGAAGATCCCTCGAGGCCAGGAGTTTCAGACTGGCCTGGGTAACACAGTGAGACCCCATCTCTACAAAAAATTTGAAAATCAGCCAGGTGTGGTGGCTCATGCCTGTAGTCCTGGGCTCTCTGGAGGCTGAGGCAAGAGGATCACTTGAGCCCAGGAGTTTGAGGATGCAGTGAGCTATGATCGTGCCGCTACACTCCAGTCTGGGTGTCTCTTAAAAAAAAAAAAATTCTGTCATACATGTAAGAACTCAGTTCTGTTAATTTTTCTGTCTCTAAACCAGTGATCACCCCAGATCTTGGCTTCTCTTTGGTCCTAGTGCATGTATGTGTTTCACATCTGCTCAGCTCAAAAGCCTCAGGCAGTTCATTGCCCAAGGTCTAGGTCAGTACATCCTAACCTTTGTTCCTTCCTTCCTTCCTTCAGCCATTCAGCACCTCTCCCCGTGTTTTGTGGGCAGCTGGTTTTACAGCATGGTGCAGTACTTCCAGGTTGAGAATGTGAGGCTCGGGGAATACCTTGCTATTACAAACAGGCATTTCATTCATCCATTAAATATTTATAACCGCCTGTGTGCCAGGCACTGGGCCAAGCATGGAAACACATTGATGTATAAGGCAGGCCTGGTCTCAGCTCTCGTACCCGACAGTTGAAGGGCAGAGAGAAGGGGGAGTGGTTTGGAGAGATTCAAGAGACAAAGTTTCTAGGACTTGCTGGTACTTTACGAGGGATTTCTGATTTGAACTCAGAAATAAGAATGCCAACAGGGAATCTGTACTGATTTGGTTTTTACCCTGTTTGGAAACATGGAAATATTACAGAAGACATGGACATATTTCAGAAGCTGTATATCATATTTACAGTCTGTCTACAAAAACTGCTGCTATCTACAAAAACGTGTAAAAATGATAACGACATGTACGATGAACTTTTGTTATTTACTAGATACTGTCCTAAGGACTTTCCTGTCCCTGTGAGGTGGGTACTATTGTTATCGCTGTTTCGTAGGTGAGCAAACTGAGGCCCAGGCAGATTCAGTCATGGGCTCAAGGCCGTAGCTGGTAAATGGCTGGGATGGAGACAGGGCTGGGAGAGCTGTCAGGTTAGATGATGAGTGCTGCTTCTCCACCTGGGCACCTGCAGGATTGCTGGAAGTTAGAATAAAGTTCTGCTTGAACATTAGTGATGGATTTTAAAGGCTTTTGTTTTCCACTGAGTGTGGAAAAACTATCATGAGAGAGAGAGAGTTTTGGGGGCTTTGTTATGTATCAGTAACATTTAAATGCCAGTGACTGTGCATTTAGACAGCATGTAAATAGTCAGTTAAAGGAAAGAGAGTTCTGGGAAGAGATGAAAATCACAACGTTAAGGTTCCAGGGAAATCTTCCAGGGAATCTGATAGTGCTTAGAGACCTGAGGAGTAAAGTGCCTAGTTCTCAGGTGGCTTGGAGTTTTTATTGGAAAACTAGGTTTGCGGACGAAACTCTGTGAGTTTCTTCTTCTAACTCAGTAACTCTTTTCTTCTGGAAAAAGGATGAAAGGGCTAGAGACAGAGTCCTTTTCCCTGGTCACAGCCTGTGGCAAAGTAAAAAAGCGAACCTTGGTTGACTCTGCTCAGGGTGGAGTGGAGGCCAGTCTCCTTTCCCAGTTACGTTTTGCCTTATCTGTAATGAGAAAAATCTGTCTTTTTGAGGACTTGAAATTAACTGCCTGATGGAGGGTGGGAAAAAGGGTTTATAAAGAGCCCTGCTGCTGCAGCTGCCTGGCCGGTGCTGCAGCTGCCTGGCCTTATCCAAGGGGCGTGTACTGCAAGTCCCCCAGTAGAGACCACGGTTTTCCCTGTACATGCATACCTAGGATGAAGTTTAATTTACAAATTAGGCACAATAAGAGATGAACAACAATAGCTAATCATACAATAAAACAGTTACTACTCTTGCATTTTGGAGCCATTATTAAGTAATATATGAGTTACTTGAATGCAAGCTCTGCAGTACTGTGACAATCAATCTGATAACCAAGACGTTGACCAAGTGACTAATGGGCTAGCATGCAGGGTGTGTCTTCAGCATGGATCCTCTGGACAAAGGTATGATTTCATTCCCCAGGGTGGACGGAGCAGGATGGCAAGAGATTTGGTCATGCTACTCAGAAAGGCGTACAGTGTACAGCTTATGAATTGTTTATTTCTGGAATTTTCCATTTAATATTTTCAGATTTCAATGGATGGTGTGTAACTCAACCCCAGAAAATGAAACTGTGGATAAGTGAGGACCTCTGTACTATTGAGGATGCGACTCGTGGCACTAAGATACAATCATAGAACTTAGAAGAACTACAGAATTTTCTAAGAAATGGCGTTTTCCAGTTCTAAGCCCAGTAAGAAAAGCCGTAATAAATATTAGGGATTCACCTATTAAATAATGAAGATCGAAAGATCAGGACCTCTTTCAGCTTGTTCTAATTATAGGCAAAATTTAAAGAGAACTGGCACTTCCCTGGCATGAGAGCTGAGTGACAAAAGGCCAGCTACAGAAGCAGCCCTTCTTTCTGCACCTGGGGAGGAGCTCTGCCTGCTGCTGGTTGGTCCAGTGGGAACAGTGCACCCTGCAGCTGCACACCTGGCAACTGGCACACCGAAAAGGGGTGAAGGGGAAACTGAGCCGAGATCGGAGAGAGTGGTAGTGCATAATTACCTGTCATTCTGAGTGACTGATACATCAGGCTTTGCTTTACTCTTTGTTAAGATTGGCAAAGTAATTGTAAATTGATAAAATATGTTCACGCCCAGTGATGCTGATTTCCAGCTGTTAATACAATAAAAATGTGTTTAAGGCTTAAGTGGAAATAGCCCCAAAGGACTCTCCCACTTTCTCTGAAAGTACATTTTACTATTCCCGTTCTTTCTGGCACCTCCCGATGTCTGCTTTTTTGCCAGCTCATTAGCATAGTAGTGACTGGTAGAGCTAATGAGTTACGAGCCCTGAAGTGTGCTGACTGTAGTTAGGGCTGACGGCCTGTCAGCACATCGGTGGCCGACTTTCACCTTCTGTTCTACTTCAGCATACTGTTCCTATCTTTTAAATGAAAAATCTGACCAAATGTATAATAGAGTGAGAATTTATGTTTATTTTTAACAAATAGACTGTTGCTAAAAATTAGCAGCAAGTCCATTACTCATGGTAGAAAGTGATGTTTAGATGCAGGTGGATGCAGAGAAGGATGGGAAGGAGGTGCGGTGAGGATGCCGAGGGCCTTGCAGGCAGAGGGGACAGCTGTGTGGTGGAATCGCTAGAAGGTGCTCAGAGGTGTGAAATTATCCTGGGCAGTGAGAGAAGGGCGAAAAACTGCTGATTGACACTGATGAGCCAGTTAAAATAAAATAAAAGCTTTCAGTGATTCCAATTCATGGAATTCTTCATGTTCCAGCCTTTAGGAGCCCGGCCACAGGGTAGAGGAGTCGGAGGCTTGGGTCCATCTGGGCCCTGTGTCAGGCGTCTCCTGATACAGGGAGGTGACCAGAGAGTGAAACAGGGACAGGAGGATGTAAAGGTTCTGTACCAAGGGTTACAAGAGAAGCCGTTTCCTGTAGTAATTTTGCATTTTGGCTGAGACAGAAATGCAAGAGTGAGCATTTTTCAAGGAAGTACCTGTGATGGAAAGGGGAAGTACATAATGTGTAATGTGACGAGTGTCCAGGGTCCACCTTCTGAGTTGGGGGTACACTACCATTTTTATATCTAAGTTGGGGAAAAGTTGTAACCCAGATTTAGTAATTTTGATAAGATTTCTTACTATATGGGTTGAAACTCCCTCCACTGTGTTTTTATTATGTCATGAATAAAATGAACCCTTGCAGGAGCCTTAACTTGGTTTTCTTGAATATTGAAATCCCTGATGTGGTTGAGTGAACTTACAGAAAAATAAAAATTCTAAAATAGTGTTGTGACCTTGGACCAGTGATTTAATGTCATGAGTTTTAGTTTCCTCACTGTGTGTTGATGAGTTCATGGGGCCCTGGTATCGACATGGTGACAGCGTCATACCCAGGAATTCCTGGACTCTGCGAGTGGACTGGGGGCCTGAGTTCCCTTCGGTCCTCATTCTAAAGTGGCTGCTTATAAAATGTTGGTTATTGACTGGTCCATGTTGAATTCGCCATGGTTGTTTAAGTTCTGCAAGAATCCCTGCAGTTGTCAGTCACTGTATGGTAGGGAGTGTGTAGGAGCATTTGCTCAGCTATAAAAGGCTGTGAATCCTGGCAAGTAGAAAGAATGGCCATTCGCATTGCTAGTACCTTCCTGTTTTGTCACCTAGAACCTGAGCCTTGATTTAGAACCCACTTCCCCAACTCTAACCCGTGCTGAGACTTTGTTCTTAGGTTTCCTAATCTGGCTCCCACTAGGCATCAAGACCTACCAGAAGAGTAAGAAAAGGAACATTTAATTCAGTCATTCTCTTTGTGAGCACCTCCCAGGTTCCAGACTTGGCAGACAGAGGCCCACACCTCATCCCGGCTGTTACTCGGGGCTCCTTCTCCCTGACCCACTCTCGCTGTCACCTGACGCCCAGTGTGTGCCTGGCCGCACTAATGCCAGCCAGATTTACCAGTTTATCTTTTAACTGGTCTGTAATTTCAAGAACATCAACAGACCCACTGTTGGTGAGTTGGCTTGGACCTTGAAGTTGCTCTAGTCCAGTTCGCTTTGAGATCGTGCCCAGCAGGCGGTGCTCCTCCTCCTGAGTGAGTGCTTCTGTGGGTTGAGGATGTGTTTATTGCTGGGAGAGTGTTAGAAACCTCCTCCCTCTGTTGAATCGAAATCAGCCCCATCCAAACTCTTATCTAGGTGGTTGGGCAAAGCAACATCAAACCTACTTGTGGTTGATCTTGACTCAGTTACATGAAGAGAGCTATCATAACCACACTTAACGTTGGAAATGGTTTTTCATAGTTTCCAGAGGTGTTACTAATTTTGTATTTGTAAGCTAAAATGTCATAAAATACCCGGTTTTCATTTGAAGAGTTTACATTTGAGTGATTTTTACTTTTCACAACTATTAGCTTGTTTCAGGCTGTGGTGTCTCAGTGACATCATTTTCATCCATATGTTTTACATTTCTCAATGCAAATTCTTTTAATGAATCTTGCTGGTTCCTTTTGTATTTATCTGTTTGAAACCCCTCCCGTGTGCCTCCTCCCCCGAAATAAGTGTAGTCAAGTGTGCATTGAAACAGCTTAAGGAAACAGGCTGAGTAATTGGAAAAGGATTTTTATTCAGGACCACCACTGCCAGTTTGTGTGGGTTGGAAACAATGAGATCAGTCAAACCTCTCTGCATGGAGAGGCAGGCATTTGTTTGTTTTATTCCGTGTCATTCTGAGAAGCATCATTTAAACGTTTTTTTGAAGTAATGCAGAACCTTGATTGCTAATTTATTGTCACTCAGAAAGTTCGGAAGATTATTTTAAGACATGTTTTGAAATGCTTGCACAGCTACTCCGCACTTACGGTGAGTTACATCAGGATGAGGCCGCTGTAAGTTGCAAACATCGTAAGTTGGACCATTGTAAGTCAGGAACTGTCTGTATATGTCAGAATCATGTTGCTACACAAAAGTAGAGATGGAATGCTAATGCTATACTTTATAAACAGAACATTTAAGTTACCTGGAGGAAGACAATACTATTTTGGAGGAGATACGTTCATGCTCACACCATGTGTTTCATTGACTTCAAACAAAAGATGAAAATATTTTAAAATGAGGAAAAAGCTTTGGCAGTGGGAGAAAGCAGGCAAGCTCATTGAAATTCCTCATGCAGATTTAGTGAGTAACAGTATGTAATGGACTGTGCTATTAGAAGTATTTTTCTAGCATATTATTAGCAAAGTAAAGATATTAAATATTCAAGAATATTGGCCAGGTGTTGTGGCTCATGCCTGTAATCCAAGTACTTTAGGAGGCTGAGGTGGAAGAATTGTTTGAGCCCAGGCGTTCGAGACTAACCTGGGCAACGTAGCAAGACCCTGCCTCTACAGAAAAACTAACTGGATATGGTGGCACGCTCTGTAAGTCCTAGCTACTCAGGAGGCTAAGGTGGAAGGATCCCTTGAGCCCAGGAGTTTGAGGCTACAGTGAGCTGATTGCATCACTGCACTCCAGCCTGGGTAACAGAGTGAGACTCTGTTTCTCTTTCTCTTTCTCTTTCTCTTTCTCTTTCTCTTTCTCTTTCTCTTTCTCGTTCTCTTTCTCTTTCTCTTTCTCTTTCTCTCTCTCTCTCTCAAAAAAAGAGATCCATATCAAAGTATCTTATCAGTGACTTTTCAAATTATCATTATGATAAAGTATACACATTTATTGGGGGTAAAAGACCGTGTATATGATATGTATTCTCACTTACAAATATATTCCTCAGTTACTGACATTTATTGGGTTAATTGTGTCTTAATTGATGTCTTTATCTAGAGAAGTGACACTCCCTAATGTCAGGCAATAGTATAGTGTGGATTTCCTTGTTCCACCTAAAGTAATAAAAGCTATGAGAGTTTCAGCTTTGGACTTCCTGTCGTACATGTTTCAGTAAGTGCCTAAAGTTTATGTTTTTATAAAGATATAATATTTTTGTGTTAAACATTTCTTTATTATTTTGTAGCCAACAATCTTAGGAGTTTATGGTGTTTATATTAGTGTTCATTTTGTCTGTTCTCTCAATGCCATGGGTAGAACAGACTTTTGCAGGGAGAAGGAAGGGAAATGCAGTGTGGAAGAGCATGTTCTTTCTTTTTTTTTGAGACAGAGTCTCGCTCTGTCACCCAGGCTGGAGTGCAGTGGCCGGATCTCAGCTCACTGCAAGCTCCGCCTCCCGGGTTCCCGCCATTCTCCTGCCTCAGCCTCCCGAGTAGCTGGGACTACAGGTGCCCGCCACCTCGCCCGGCTAGTTTTTTGTATTTTTTAGTAGAGACGGGGTTTCACTGTGTTAGCCAGGATGGTCTCGATCTCCTGACCTCGTGATCCGCCCATCTCGGCCTCCCAAAGTGCTGGGATTACAGGCTTGAGCCACCGCGACTGGCCGAAAGAGCATTTTCAGTGCTAGGAAATGCTGCATTTCGAGGGAACAGCGAATTAGTAATAAAATGACAGGCCAAGGCATTGAGATTGTAAGTTTGTGAGAAGAGTAATACTGAAAAGTTGTGAAATAATTGACTCAGTTTCAAAGAACAAGGTGCTATTAAATGAAAGTTATTTTGATGACAGTTAATAGTTAATTCTTTTTGGAGCAGGGAAAAGTGGTGAACATTTCTTTACCTTTATGCTGCTGCTGAGGTCAATACAGTGGTTCAAAAACATCTCCCTGAGTACCTGAAAGGCCAACTGAAAAATGAAGTAATTTTAATTTGTCTCTAAAGAGTTTTAGTAACATGTAGTTCTTGAAAAAAGTTAATCTGTGAGAATTTGCTTAAATTTTTTTATCCAAAGGACTCTGTGTACTGTTTCGTTTGTAATAATTTAGTTTCTTAAACATTTCACATTTTTCTGTTAAGTCAGGAATTGCTGATTGAATTTTTCTTTTGAAGTGAAGCAGTTTCGTAGCTGCAGCCCACAGTTGTGTTAAATAGCAAAGATTAGCATCTTTAAAAAGATAAATGTCATGACAGTGTTTTGGATTAATGGGAAAGAGGCTAATAATTGGATGGATTTCAATAAGCTTAAAAATAATATTCTTGTTTTACAACGACATTAAGACATTGACTTAATTTCTAGTTGCTGTGTTTTGATTTTTGATCATTTAGTATGGCAGAATCACCTGTTGTTTAACACTTAGTTTTCATGTTAATATGTGCTGTCATGTGCTGTGTAAGGATGTTTTGGTGAATGGTGGACTGCATAGACAGCGGTATTTCAGTGAGGTTATAATACTGTATTTTATTGTAACCTTTTCTAGGGTTGGGTATGTTTACATCCACAGATACTTAGCATTGTGTGACAGTTGCCTACAGTATTCAGTACAGTCATATGCTGCCCTGGTGTGTAGCCTTCAAGCTACTAGTGTGTACTATACAGGCTAGGTGTGTAGAAAGCTCTACCATCTAGGGGTGTGCGTATGTGTGGTTACAATACACTCTGTGGTGTTCGCATGATGGAATCACCTAAGGATGCAGGTCAGAATGTATCCTTGTCATTAAGGATGCATGACTCTGTGTGTGTGTGTGTGTGTGTGTGTAGAAAGAGAAAGACAATGACTGTTAGGAGACACATTACTTGACATTTTCGAGGAAAACTTGGAACCAGGTCTATATTTCTGAAAATTACATACCATTTTTCTGTCCTTCTCCCTGTTTCTCTCTTGTTGTTCTTTAGGGCCCACCAGAATTTCCACAGCATACACCTGGACCTGTTCCCAACAGTTTCAGCCAGCCCCCACGACTCCCTCTCCAGGACCAGTGGAGAGCCCCACCCCCGCCTCAGGAGCGAGACCCTTTCTTCTTAGGAGGTACAGAAAGAGTGAGTGGTGTGGAGTAACAGCAGAAGGTGTGTTGGGTGATGTGCCCAAACACATTTATTTTGTAAACTGAATTTAACTCCCAGTTGGAGATGTTAGGAATGCCAGGTTTTGGTACCATAGCAGTTCTGCCTATCATTTCAGGTGCTAAAATTGGATATTGTTGGTATCCAAAATGGGAGCATCTCATATAAAGGAGGAAGTTATGTATAGAAAATGACAAATGAAGCAATCTAGAAATAAGATGCAAAATCTGGAATTGTTTCCAAATGTTCATAACCCGTCAACACTTGTGATTTTTGCCCACATTAGGATAGTGCTTCAGATTGCTTTTCTGAGCAGCACGTGGTCTTTTTAACCTGAAGTTAATGATGTTGTGTTACCTTTCAGTTTCAGGTGAACCGAGATTCCCGAGCCATCTTTTTCTGGAGCAGCGAAGTCCCCCTCCACCACCACCGCCTCCTACCCTTCTTAACAGTAGCCATCCTGTTCCTACTCAGAGTCCTCTGCCATTCACTCAGCCAGGACCAGCGTTTAATCAGCAAGGACAGCAGCCAGTGTTCCCGAGAGAGCGGCCTGTCCGACCAGCCCTGCAGCCTCCAGGTCCGGTGGGGATTCTGCACTTTAGCCAGCCTGGGTCGGCAAGCACACGGCCCTTCATTCCTCCTAGACAGCCGTTCCTGCCGGGCCCAGGACAGCCGTTCCTGCCCACACACGCACAGCCCAACCTGCAGGTATGCGTCCTGAGCAAACCTCCAGGGAAAAATGTGTAGCTTTGAGTCTTTGTGTTTCAGAAAGTTAAACATTTTTATTTGAGCCTACTAATTTATGGTTATTTAAAGAATAAGGGTATTAGTCTTAAATGTACTGTTTATTAAAGACAACTTTTTTTGACATTGTTGCTTATCTCAATACAAGAAAAAAATGAGAAAATGTCATTTTTTTGGGAATTGAAAAATGCTACTTATTAGGATTTTTTAAAGGCTCTACCTCTACTAATAAAATTAGGACATGTTTTGATAATACATTTGCTCATCTGTATAAAATTTCATGAAAGGTTTACCAGTGGAAATCCTTTGTCAGATTACATTCCTGCGGTCGACAGTTTTGAAGAGTCTTTGCATGGCGGGAGGAAATGGTGCTGTTCACTGGTTATTTGAGGGCCTTGAGTGCCCTCTGCTGACCGGCTTCTGCTGCATGGGGTGACATGTGTCTGTAAATCTTACCAGGTTTATATTTCTTCTTGTATTGTAGGGTTACTATTAAAATACGTAGCGATGGTAAACTTGAATCAACTATTTAAAAACACGTGGAATACGTATCTAAGCTAAAAAAGGAAAATGAGTATTATCTAGGGTGTTAAAGGAAGATAAAATGTTTTTAAGAATTGTTCTTTTTATTAAAAAAATACAGTTAATATATCCCTATTGCAGAATCTTAGAGTATATGTAAGTACAAGAAAGGAAATTAAATACTCTCGTTACCTAGAAACAATTCAGGAGCATTTTTCTTTGTCTTTTTTAAAATGCACATCTTCTCGCCACCTGCTTTTTTCCCTCCAGTGTAATGTATCATTGGATCTTTTCATGTCAGTGAGTTGGTTTTGATGCCATCATTTAAGAGTGCTGTTCACGGCTCCCTTTCATGCTGTGTGTTTGCATGTGTGTAGACTGGTTTCCGTACTTCAGTATCATAGTGCTACAGGGAACATACTTTAGAGTTAGGAGTTTGTCTGCATACTTATTTCTTTAGGACAATTCAATCCTAGAATTACTGGATTAAATATAAAATTTAAGGTAATAGCTTCTGGCTTATTACTGCATTTAAGATAGTATTACCTTCATCAGCAAGTCTAAAATGAAGTTTTGGTACCAGTGAAAGTGCCTTTCTTGTGTTGAGGTTTTTAAGGAAATGATTGAAGTGATTATGCCCGGTATAACCATTTGTGAACTGTTATTTCTCTTTCTTTGGACATGGAAGGGGCCATTGCATCCTCCATTGCCCCCTCCACATCAGCCTCAGCCTCAGCAACCTCAGCAACAGCCCCCACCGCAGCATCAGCCTCCGCACCAGCCCCCGCACCAGCCCCCACCCCAGCACCAGCCTCCGCCCCAGCACCCACCACAGCACCCGCCGCAGCACCAGCACCACCACCACCACCACCTGTCCGTCCCGCCCCCTCCTTTGATGCCGATGTCTCAGCCACAGTTCCGGCCTCATGTACAGAGCGCTCAGCCTCAGGCCAGCAGCAGCCGGATGCAGTGCCCTCAGCGCCAGGGGCTGCGGCATGTAAGTGTCAAGGGGTGTCTTCCCTGTGTCTTCCTGGGAGGCCTTTTAACTTACAGGACTTGAGGGGCATCATTTGTAGGTCAGAATACTTTCCAATTCTGATTTCAACTTTTAAAACGTGTAGTACATAGTTCTGAAGTGAATCCATGTTTTAAAAAGCACTCAGGTGATTGTTTTCTGGACTACAATAATTGATAAGATACTCCTTTTGTGTCCCAAAGACTGTGTTAATGTTTACTTAAGCATTTTTCTTATATCTAGATATTTCTATAGCGATAGATAGGAATTAGAAGACATGTAACTTTAGAAAATACTTTTGGGGGTAGTCACTTTCCCTTTACCAGTGGCTTATTTTTTGATGTGTAGATTATCTCTGTCTTTTTGGTCTCTGAATAAATACATAAATGAATTCAGGAAAACTACGTTGACTGTTCTGTTGCCAGGCACTGCTCTAGTCCTGGGAATACAACAGTGAACAGAAGAGACAAACTCCTTTCCTTCAAGGAGCTTACGCTCGGTCCAGAGAGATTAGCATACATTTGTTTGTGGAGTTGTGTTCTCAAGCACCATCAGCAAATGTGTGACTTGTCATGCATTAAAAGAAACTGGGAAACAATGCATTGCTCTGAAAATAAAAGGCCACAATCATAGCCCTTGTCCTCCATTAAATACATATAAGAAGCTTTTGTAATTTGGATTTTAGGAAAGAGACACAGTGTGGCTAGTGGTCAGGGTTTTTGCCTCCATTAAATATATATAAGAGGCTTTTGTAATTTGTCTTTTAGGAAAGAGACGCAATATGGCTAGTGGTCAGTGGTCAGGGCTCTTGCCTCCATTAAATATATACATGAGACTTTGTAATTTGGTTTTTAGGAAAAAGAGACACAGTGTGGCAGCTAGTGGTCAGTGGTCAGGGTTCTCACCTGTCAATCTTTTTTTAGTATTGTCTCCTTTTCACCCTGGAGCTTTAGGCATGTCACTTAGCTACTTGGAATCTCAGTTTTCCTGATACTTGCCTTTCTTTCTTTCTTAAAGTAATATCACAACTAAAGTGATCTGAACAGTAAGAAAGGATTTATAAATCTGAGAAGAGGGTGCTTTATAACCTGGGTTATAAAGAATAATGGTAGTCTATTCTCATGACCCTTGTGCACCGGGATATTTGACCTGTGTGACCTCGGAGATCCCCCTGCTTCTCCCCTCCTCCCTTCCAGCTCTCTTGTGTTCTCTGCCTCCTCCAGGTGTTGGTTCTCTCTTGAGAGTCCCCAGGATGAACATGACTAAGCATTTCCTCTCGAGTAAAACGTTCTGGCACCTTTCTTCTCCCTGGGGTCATGTTTCTTAGGACATTGGCCTGATGCTTGGTTCTTTCCTTGTTCCAGCTTACATTTAAGTGACTAGGTAAAACAGGAGCATGTGAACCCTGTTGATCTCTGGTGGCAGATAGAGTGCTTGTTTGGCTGTCTCAATTCTTTTAAAACTGTCAGTCCCTTTATTGAAGCACCTGCTAAAGATCAGCCTGGTGTAACTTCTATAGAGAGGAGCCTGTCTGCAGGCAAGTGTGACACCTTTTCCAATGGAAGTCCTTAACGTTAGGATGAGGCATGCTGCCACATGGATCGGGGACGTTTATGTATGAGAAAAAAAGTATTAACCAAGGAGAAAAGTATCCACTCCCCAAAAGAGTAGTCATTTGCTAATGAGAATGATTTATTGTGTTTTTATTTAATAATGTGCCTTTTAATGTTCCTTCTGCCAACTTTCCACTTACAATTAGAATTTCTTTCTTTTTGTGAAAAGAATACAACTTCTCAGAATGTAAGCAAGCGACCCATGCAGCAAATGCAGCCCACTGCGCCAAGGAATAGCAATTTGCGTGAATTACCCATAGCGCCATCACACGTGATAGAAATGAGCAGCAGCCGCTGCTCTGCCACACCCTCAGCACAAGTGAAACCTATCATCAGCTCGTCACCACCCTCGCGGGCCATGGCGGGTTCCAGGAGCTCACAGGGAAAGACTGAAGTGAAAGTCAAGCCAGCTAGCCCTGTGGCTCAACCTAAAGAAGAAGCAAAAACAGAACCAGAGGTAGGACACTTCTCTTATTAACAAATGTTGGTCTCAAACAAGAAGCCTTATAATCAACTTGGATGTCTCAGTTCGCTCTCACTTAGTAAGTTATTCACAAAATCTTCCTGCTTTTTTCACCTGGGCCTTTTTTTTTTAAACCTAACAGCCGTGTTTATTAAAAAAACACTTGTATTCTCTCTAGTTTACAAGATTAGATTTTATTTATATACGTGTACAGTTACTGTTCCGTTATATAGAATTGACATATACTGGGGCTTAACAAACTTTTTCTGTAAAGGGCCCAAGTATTTTATAGATATTGTAGGCTTTATAGTCCAGACTGTCGTCATTACCCCTCTCGCCATTTTAGCACAAAGGCAATTTAAATACAGTTCTTCCGCCAATAGATGTGGCTGCGTTCCAGTAAAACTTTACTTATAAGACCAGGTGGTGGACCAGATTCAGCCCGTGGGGTGTCATGTGCTGACACCTGGTGAATCCTGTAGGTTTCTTCTGCGACTGTTTCTTAATTTACATTATTAACTTCGAGAAGATAGGACCAATTTTCTTGTTGGTCTTTAAAATTTCTGGGGGTTTGCTTTGTGTTGAATTACAATTATATATGTTGTTGCTGCTGTTTCTAATTTTTCAGTAGGCACAGAATGTAGTAAGTATGAATAATCAATGCAGCTCAGTCTTTACCTGGCTTTAGTCGAGGCCGTTTTCTCCCACGAGCCTCAGTCTCTTCATCTGGTAAAGGGGGGTCGGCCAGGGCGGCCTGTGCAGAGGGCTGGCACCTGGAGGGCGTGTCAACCTTTGTGAAATGTGTGTGGAGTGCTCTGAAGCAGTGCAGTGGGTTAAACTTGTCCAATATCGGTGTCATGAAGAATGACTTTAGATAAGAATTTAGGCAAGTCATGCTTTCTTAGTTTCATAAAAACCAGTTAACACTGGTTTTACCTTTTAATCAGTTCATTTTTTTTCAGTCAGATTTTCTTCTGATACATTATTGTAGCAGTTGTAATGTGTTGTTTACCAAATTGGAAGTACAAAGTTGAAATATTAACATACGATGAACTCTTCATTAGAACACAAGTGACTTTTGGTTTTAAAATCAGTATGTGAAAAAATAATGTAGATGTACAAACTGGATTGGAATAGTTTATAAAGAAGTCTTTGATAAAAGTTTTATTATGCTTCTAGTGTATATAGCCAGCTCCTAACTCAGTATGTATAACTGATTTGCTTCAGAGAAATGAAGTCACACACTCATTACTTACATAACAATAGGGCTGCCTAATAGGGGAAGTTGCCTTTCAGGTATCCTGCTGGCACATCTGGCTTTCAGTTCCTTCCATGATAGTTGATTTAGGCAAACTTCTAAAGGATTCTTCCATAGAGTTATTTCAAAAAGATGCCTTGAGTGAAATGGAACCTGTAGGTCGCTGTAGTATAAATGGAATGTCTTGATTTATTTTCTTTTAATTTTCTCTCTCTATATAAAGGGGACCAGGATTATATATATATTTTTTACTTTTTTAAAGAAAGGTCTTCTATTTGTTTTGCTTAGCTAACTGTGACTTATTTTCTTATGTCCCCCCAACTTGATGATAAATAATAAAGGGTGAATCTGCTTAGTCGGTAGTCTTTCCAGGTATTTCAGTTGCTGTTCTGAACATGCTTTAACTCTTTCTTGACTGCATGGGAAGAAATTCCAATGACTAGTAATTATTCCTGTGTTTTGAGGTAGTGGCGCCTTGGGTCCTGTTAATATGTCCCCGGCTGTGTGCTCCCCTGATGCCCATGTCCCTTCTGTCCACTGTCCCCCCGGATGTCACGTCTTGCTCCGTATGCCTGCCTGTATAAACAGCCTCTCACCCACCTTCATTTTTGCGGTTTGAAATCTGCCCTAGATGTGAAATAAGAGAGTTGGTCAGAATTGCTTCCAGGTCGACAAGTAATCCCTGAGTGAGGGCTGGCACTAGGCACTCAAGCTCCAGGGCACCAGCCGACTCCTCAGCTGTGCTTTTGTCCTCAGTTCCTAATTCTTAAGGTTTATTTAGGGAAAGTAAGATGGTGAAATAGCTGAATTCTAGATAGATTAAATCTTGTTACATTCTTTTATACGGGGTCTGTGGATATGGATGATTTCTAAAGAATATTATAATTCTTTAAAAATGCTTAACTTTTTATACATTTTCCTTATTGGATGCTTTTTATGAAAGTTACTGGACTTGTTCAAAGATTTTTTTGTATTGACTTGCAGAATGGTTTGGAGCTTGGAATATTAAAGGCGTTCCTTATATACCATTAATATTCCAATACTGCAATTGGCAACATTTTGATTCTGAGGAGAGTGCATGAGTTCAAGGTCAGAGAGATTGACTTGTGCTGTTCATTATAACCAATTATTGTGTGACAAATGAGTTTGAGATCAGGCTGAAAATTCTGTACGAAAAATCAATAGTTCTAATCAGAGCCTTTCAGGTCATTTACACCCCACCTTTTGTTGGTTTGTCAGGGAAGAGCCAGATAAAACCTGTGTGACAGCAGGCCTCCCTGCTGCTGCCATTCCTGTTTGAAACATATTTTGATATCTTAAATGAATAGTTTAATTGGTTTCAAACTTGTAAATGAGTGGAAATTTACATTATTTCATTTTTAATATTCTGATAAGATTTTCCAAATTAGCTTTAGCTGTGTGGGTTTTTTTTTTCCCCCTCTCCCCAGAGGAAGGAGTTATACTTAAAGTCTTCAAACAGATTTTGAATGACTTCTTTCAGATACTGAATTAAAGGACTTTTGGTAAATGTCTTCTTGTAGTTTATTGAAATTGACTGGAATGGGCACCTTGCCTGTATAGCAAAGTAAACTGTGTATGTTTTCCATTTTAGTTTCCTGATGAAGATGAGGAAACAAGGTTATATCGCTTGAAGATAGAAGAACAGAAACGCCTAAGAGAAGAAATCCTGAAACAGAAGGAGTTACGGCGGCAGCAGCAGGCTGGTGCCAGGAAGAAGGAGCTGCTGGAGAGACTTGCGCAGCAGCAGCAGCTCTATGCCCCCCCACCCCCGGCAGAACAGGAAGATCAGGCGCTGTCACCATCACCCACCAATGGTAACCCACTGTTGCCCTTTCCAGGTGCACAGGTCAGACAAAATGTGAAAAACAGACTTCTTGTTAAAAACCAGGATGTCAGTATTTCAACCGTTCAGCCCAAAACATCAAATTTTGTACCATCCAGTGCCAACATGCAGTATCAAGGACAACAGATGAAACCACTGAAACATTTGAGACAGACCAGAACAGTTCCTCAAAGTCAGACTCAGCCGCTGCATAAAGTACTCCAGATCAAACCCACAGATGTGGAGGAGCCAGCTGTGCCCCAGACTCCTCGAGTGGCGTCCATCCAGAGCCGGCCCCAGGACACAAAGCCTGGCGTGAAAAGGACTGTCACGCACAGGACAAACAGTGGTGGTGGAGACGGGCCCCACATCAGCTCCAAGGTCAGGGTGATTAAGCTGTCAGGTGGGGTAAGTTGACAAGTTTTATGAGAACTTCTTTGAGTCTGTGTTTCACATAGAATGCCCTCATTTGCAGAGAATATTTTTGAAGAAAGAATTAAAAATTACCTCTGTTGCAGTCTTGTAACCAACCTCTACCTACTTGAAGTTGGTATAAGAGTTGTCGCTTGATGGCGGGCATATGTTCTGAGAAATGTGTTGTTAGTCAGTTTCGTCATTGTCTAAACATCCTAGCATGTACTCACACACAGATGGCACAGCCTGCTGCACACCTAGGCTATATGATACAGCCTGTTGCTCCCTCGCCACAAGTCCGTGCAGCATGTTACTGTACTGAATGCTGTAGGCAGTTGTCACACAATGGTGAGTAGTTGTGTGTCGAAATGTATCTAACATAGTGAAGGTACAGTAAAAATACAGCGTCATAACCTCATGGGACTGCCTTTACAGGTGTCGCCCATCTGAGCAGAATGTTGTTATGAGGCACATGTTTTAGTTTTCTCTTTCGAGTCTTAATGAAAGGCCAGTGTGACAATCCCTAAATTAGATATTACTCAGTTTTAGCTTCTTCTTGTAGATAATTTGTGATAAAATCATTACGTTTGTTTTGGAGATAACTTTTCCTTTACACAAATCATTTGTTGTGTATAGCTTTAGATTCACTGAGCAGCTGTGGGCACAGTGGGAGTGGTGGGCAGCGCAGGTATGTGTCTAATTTTCATCAACTGTGTCCCAGACTACTGGACTATTACTTGTTTTCTGTTTTCAGTTTGCCCCATTAAAAAAAAAAAAGATACCGTAGAATTTAGGATTGAAGTCCTGTATGCTCTTACCACATGCTTTCGGAAGTGGAGCATGCCTCATTTCTTTCTCTTTCTTTTGATCAGTGTCCGTATCAGGTCATTTTCAGTCAGGCACAGGAAGTCCTGTTTTCCACTATAGTTTGGATAAGTTTAGCACTCTAAAATAAAACCAGACACTGCAGATAGATTTCCACTGCAGAAGATTCTTCCATAAAGAAGTGATCTATCGAACACTTGCTTCTTTATCCCACCATATAGTCTTACTTAGTTGTGGTAAGTAGCTCTCATCTGTTGTTTTCATGAAAACGAATTCTATACAAATTCGACGGTCTCTGTAATTGCTGTGCTCTATAAAAGTGCTATTCATTGTATGCAATTTTATACTGTAAACTGAGGAAGAAAGTAGGAATGTTGTAAACATAGGCTTCTAGAGTAAACCAGCTAGCAAAGATTGCTGTGAAAGACACAAAAAATATATACAGTAAAAAAAGAAAATAGCATCTCTCTTTTAGTCCATTTCAGGATGGTAGGACATGTGAGCATGTGAAGGAGTACGTTACTTCGGCTCCTTGCTTATGCTTGAGAGTAACTCATTTTGTTGGTTAATTAGCTGAGATTTAGTGCTTTTAATTCTCGGTTTGTGGAACAAAACTATGACTTCTTCATGTGCTATAAGAAAATTTGTACAAAATACTATAATTAGAAGTTCTATATGTAGAATATCCAGTGAATCTGTTTTCTCACGTCTGTTCATTGTAAGTAGAAATGTTGAGAGGAATTGTATTACATACACATATTTTCATATTACATGAATTTGTTACCTTTCGGTGAGAACTCAAGCACTCATTAGTTTCTTCAGTGCTTATGGCCGTTTTGCTTTTGACCTTGTTTTTAGGTGTACTGTGTTAATCAGTGTCTCATTCTTTTACTTGTGTTATAAACTTTTTAAGATGAGATGTTGCCCATTGTTGGGAATTAGGCCTTTTCCCATAGCAAGCAGAACTGGTGCTGTTTATTACAATGGCTGCATGTACTCTGCACTGGCAGGCTGGGAAGTGAAGGGTCTGGTTTCTACCATCAAAGAGCAGCTTTTACACTCATCAACAGCTTTCCTTTAAAAGAATTTTATCTACGTGAATTTTTACTCTTTTTCTCTAATGGAAAAAATTTATTTTTGTGTCAGACCTAATTCCAAAGTTATGCTAATTTTACAATAAATAGGAAAAGCAAAGGATTTTTTCATGAAAATAGCTGTCAAACCAGTACTTTGGAACAGCTCTTTATCTTTCACCTCATGTTAACTAGCCCACATGTTAGAGTATCTTAGAGTTTACTCAGGCCCCTCCCATAGCACTTTGGCACTTTTGACTTAGCAGGGAAGATCTCTTGTTCGTATTTCTCTGAACCAGAACAAACAGTATTTGCCTAATGGCCTTGTTTTTTGTTTTTTTTTGTGGGTGAGGACTCTTTTTGAGAGAACATATTGCTAATGGTGGTTAATTGCAAATTGTGCTTATTTCAGACAATACAAAAAGGAAATGTTTATTTTGGCTGGTGTTTCTGTTCCTGGCTGCTGCTGAGGCATTCTCTGCATCTGGGGACTGTGATCTGAATGCCCAGGGATGTTTTCTGCCTTCAGAAATCTTAATGAGCAGAGGGCTGAGCAGGCCTTGGCTGACAGGAGCTTAGCGTTTGGGGAGGATTAACTTGTACATAGTACCTATACAGAATATCATTATATACACTTTAGTTTTATGATTACTTATTTAATAAAAACATTTTATTGTTGGTTCATGTTTCCCATTTTTTCTAACCTAAACTATATCCTAACCTAACCTAAATTACCTCCTTCACTTTTTTCTAATTAAACTAGTGTAACTAAATCTAATGCATTTGATTAAATTATTCTTTGCACTCAGTAGCCTCCTAATTCTTCACGTCTCTAGACAGGATGGTGAACTATCTTTGTATAGTGCCATTCAAGAACTTGTTCTCTGGTTGGTGGGTGACTGCAGTTAAAATATGTGTCCACAGGATTCTTCACATGTTTATGAAAGCACAGTTCTTTTCTTACTATGATATACAACTTAATTAGGTTTCTGTGAGTATACTCATGTCTATGAGGCAATTGTGTATCAAGTGGAGTTTTCTTCTATATTTTTGATATTTCATTACTTACAATGAAATAATTTATCGTTGGATTTTATTAAACTGGGTTTTCTGAAAAGTGAGGGAGGCTGAGTCTTAACACCGTAGGTTTTTGTAGTCTGTCCTGTGGTTAATTATATCGCCTTTCAGGTGATTTTCCTTGGTCCTTGTCATTGTAAGAGAACGTCTAGTCCTTTCATGGTGGTCCCTTTTGTGGCTGCTGCTGCAGTATGCGTGTGCATAGGGAACAGTTTTGAAAAGAAATGAACAGCATGATTCCTGGTATTGTTTCTTACACGATTGTGTTGACTAGGGTCAGCGTCTAGGTTTAAAGCTTGAAAAGTGACTCTGCAGATTCAAGAGCTCATTGCTGGCATCGCGTTTGCTGTTGGCTGCTCTGAAATGTCTTGCTGTAGAGTATAGCGATCGGAGCCTTTCTCTAGGACTGAGAGCTCACCTGTGCACGCAGTCATGTGATGGGGTAAAGCAGTGTGGCTTTGGGTGCAGAAAGACTCCTGTTTGAATAGTTGTCTGTTGTTTGGGACCCTGAACATTCATTTCATTTTTCTGAACTTTAATTTCCAATCTGCAGGTGGGATTAATAAGTCTGCTATGAGGAGTCAACAAACGAAAGCTTCTGGTACACAGAAGCACTTCCTAACTTCCCATTTTCTTTGTAGAATGCTTCTAAGGCCCCTTTTAGAAATATGTGATTTTATGCCAGATAATAGCAGTGGCTATCATTTATTAAGTGTTGAGCACGTACTCCAACATCCTTCTGAGGCGAGTGCATTGAACCTCAAAGGGGTTTTGAAACTAGCCTAGGGCCACACAACTACTAAGTGGGAGAGCTGGGCTTCCAACTGTGGTTTAATGCTGAATCTTATGCTCTTTACCCATCTGCTGTTTTTCATGGTGTTACTTATTTCTTGATTAGGTACAATATTCTGCTGTTAGCAGTCCGGATTGACTGGGAAAATGCTTAATGGGGACTCCTAGGATGATGATGATGATGATGATGATGATGATGATGATGATGATGATGATGGTGGTTAGGTTTCATTTTGGTTGCCAACGCAACTGATTTGATAGTGACTGCCTGGAACGTTAGGCTGAGAAGGATTTGATACATGAAAAAGCAGCCTGGTTGGTGAGTAGCCTCAGCTGTGAATATAGGCCTGGCGAATGGCTAGGGTTCCATCATCCTGGTTCCAGAACCTGGGCCGCTGGCCCAGGAAAGGGAGTGCATATTATGTCCTGGTTAAGTATAGCCATCATTTGCTACGTGCTGTGAATCCATCCTTGAACATTTCTGTGTGAATCAAATTAAGTCACATTTTACATTTAAAACTTTGAAGGGAAATATTAGGGGAATTTGAAATGGGAAGAGATCTTTTGTTTTGAGGCTCGTCAATCTCTGTATGTGAATTTCCATTTTTTTCACTCATTTTATTGTCTGGATTTGCTAGGTGAGATTACAAAAGGAACGTATTAATGCTGCTTGTAAGTAATGTTAGATAGCAGAAAATACTGCTAAAATTTCATGTGCCTTCCTGACTATTAAGTAAATAGTTCATCTATAGAATTATATTTGATGGAATGGTTCTCTTTTAATTACTTAGAATATAGAAATATTCTTCATTTGCCCATTTCTCAGAAAGCTATTTTTAAGTGTTTAAGAAACCAAAAGAACAACTTTGTTACATTATAATTTTGTTCATAACCAAGACATAATTCCCAGAAAAACAATTCAAGTAATAACAGAGCAAATATAAAAAGTATAAGATGTTTACTTAGTGTAAACTTACTGTAGTCATCTAAAACCAGTCTGTGTGATTAAACACAAGAAAGGGGAATTAGAACAAACAAGTGCCAGGGGAAATTCTTTGCCTTAGGTGTTCAGTTTCTGTCTTCCTATTTAAGGAAATGGTATAGTTTTTGAAGCGTTTGCATCTTGGTTTTCATTTTGCATCTCTGTAACCTTGGTTACCTGGCCTGAGTGAATCCCAGTTTCCTCATCAGTACAATGAGAACCAACTCTCCTCCCAGGATCCTTGCAAGGATTAATTGTCATAATCATGTAAAGTGAGTGGCACAGTGCTTGAATATGTGATAATAGCTCAATAAATGTTACTACCCTTTTAGTTGAAGGAAAAAGAAAAAAAATTTTTTTTTTTGGAGTGGCTATTTATAGTGTTCTTTAAGAAAATGAGAGCAAATACTGAATTCAGCTGCTTTATTCTAATCAAGATAATGAAAATTTTAAGAATTTGGCAGCACATTAAGTAAACAGTCCTTTATTCTGTTGGCCACACAGAGAAATGGGAAAAGCACAGAATGCCCCCGCAGGAAAGCCAGCTGTCCAATTGTGATGCTCCGTTATTTTATTTTTAAAAGGCTGTCAAAATGCTACATGCTGAAGGTCCCAGTTTATTTGTGGGATCATGCTCTTGTGGTGTTGGACTGCATTTGTAAATTTCTTCCCTTTCTACCATCCCACTTTTGGGATGATATGTATATATACCTGATATCTTTTGTGGAGCTTGAGGAGGTGGGAAAGGGAATGTTTTATTATAATTTTAGTTGAAGAACAGTAGGAGAAACTCATATACGTCCTTTATCAGATTCACCAGTTGTTTACATTTTGTCAAGTTTGCTTTATCCTGGTCTTTTTGCCCATTTGCATGCACAGAAACCTTCTTTCCCAAACCTTTGAGAGAGTAGGTTGGAGACATGGTGTGTTACCTCAGAACACAGATATCCTCTTACAAAACCACAACTGCACATTATCAGAAATAAAAATGCTGTGAAGCGATGCAATACTATCATCTTATTCAGAGTGTATATTTGGATTTTATTCACTGGCCCAATTATGTCCTCTGTAGCTACCCCCACCTTGCCAGGGTCTAGTCCAGGATCATTCGTTGTATTCATCGTGTCCCCTAAATCTGTTGTTTCTTGCCCTTGACCTTTTGAAAGAGCAGAGGGAATGCCCTTTAATTTGGTTTATCTTAGGATTCGTCCTGATCAGTTTCAGGTTGTCCATATTTGGCAGGAACACCCTGGAGGGGATACCGGGTCCTTCCCAGTGCGTTCAGTTGGGAGGCTTGTCCAGTGTTGACAGGATTCACTTGGATGAGGCGGAGGATGGGTAAAAGTGGTGTTTGCCAAGTCTCTCCTCTGTAATGTTACAGTTTTACCCTTTGTAATTGGTAAGTAATTTATAGGAAGATACTTTGAGACTAGTGGGACTATATAAATATCTCATTTCTGATCAAATTTTCACTATTGTTAGCAGGCACTGAAGTTTTTCTAATGCCAACACTTCTGTACTTGTTAGCTGTCATACTCCTGCTGTGATAATTTACTCTTCTCCTTCCGTTATTTGTTCGTTTATTTATGTCAGTATGGGCTTATGAATTCTTACTTTATGCAGTGAACTGTCACTGTCGTTGTTTATGTTGCTGTTAGAATTGTCCCAGATGGACCAGTGAGAGCCCCTCTGAACTGCTTCTGTGTCCTTGGATTTGTTGCCGTTACTCTTGGAACATGTCCTCACTTCCTGGTGCAAGAAGACGTTCCTTCTCTGCCTGGGCTCGGGAATCAGTCCTGCTTCTTGGCAGCTCCAGGTCCTCGGAGTGGAGATCTGGGAGCCATTTTTGCCCACTACTTTTGGCTCTCCTCCCTTCTGGGCCCACTCAGCACATTTTTGATTCTTCTACAGTGAGTTGCAAAGAAAGGAAAATGGTTCATACAGATACTGCTTGAATCGGTTGGATTTTGTTGTAACTGTGTTTTTTGAAATAGGTCATTGGTGGGAATTAGGAAGTAATTTTTGCTATTTTGATTTCATTTTTTGAATTATTGTAGTTAATAGTTCTAAGAATTAAACATTACTATTTAGATATTTAAAGTGAGTCCCTCATCCTCTATAAACCCAAACAAAAGATTGACAGTCATTATTTGCAAATTTTGTTGAGGTTCTAACCTAAGTGTTGATACGTGGAAGGGCATGAGACACAGCTGAGCACTGAGTTGAGAGCTGGGCAGAAACATACATCACATGCTTCTGAGGCTGCCTATCGCCCTGTGGGAACCACTGGCCTAAGAAGCCACGGAAATTGCTCAGTACTTTGGTTGGGGTTAGAATTTCCTACGGTCACTCCTGCTCCTTTTCTGGATGTGCCATCTCTCGCTTACTTCCTACTTTGGATCCAACTCAAGTGGGCCGTCTTCTGGGACGCCTCCCCGGACGGCCGCTCCCACACACCGCTCCTCTGCAGCCCGGTCTTCCCGTCTGACCGTGTGTTTTCAGAGCTGGCTCTTGAAGTTACTGCTGCTTACCTGAGTGGGGGTTTGGTCTTTTTTTGTGTGTTCAGGATGTAAGGCAGTTTCAAGTACATTATAAATGTTTAAGATTTTTAAATACTATGTTGAAAATGGCAACATGGCTTGCATTCTCTTACTGAAATAGCACAGGCGGAATTAGCAGTGTTCTTACCTCTTTCCCCAGTACTTCTGATGATCAAAGTAGTAGTTTCTGTTGATACTTCGATGATACCGGTAAATGAGCAAAATTTGGAAAAAGACAAAAAACATGAATCATTACTAATTCTTGTAGGCATTATTTCATGCAAAAATTTATTATCGCCTCCTGAGAGTCCTTCTTTATTCATTTTGCAAAATGGGATATTTCACATCCTGTTTTGCTGCTTTTTGAATTGTGTTAAGTGGTGAATCTGCATTGGTAACTTGTTTGTGGTGAAGACCCATGCAAAGGCAGAAGAGCCTCCACCTTGTGAATGCCATTCAGGGGAATCCATGTTTTTAGCCTCTAAGGTCTCGGACAGGAGGATGCCGCTGTTCTGGCCGCCTGATTTCTGGCAGAAGGTGACTTCCTAGGATGATCCCTGGCAGTGCCTGGGAGTGGATAGCAGAGCTAAGAGGAGCTGAGAGGGGCCCGATAGAAGCGACTCAGGAAGAAGCTTCCAGAGTCTGAACCCGCCCCTGAGAAGGGCAGAGCCGCAGGTGGGTTTCCGACAGGACAGTTCTGGGAAGACCAGGCAGGGAGGGAGACTGACCCAGAGGTGGGGGTCATGAGAGATGCACATCCAGGTGCTTGGGGGAGGAGGGAGGTACGTGGAGGCACAGGGCAGGCACCTCATGCTGGCCAAGTTGGCTGGGTGGAGTTTGACCTCATTTGTTTAAAGGTGCTAATGAGTGGTAAAATGGGCAACAGGCAAATAGCAGAAGAGTGAAAGAAAAATAGGGCATATAGAATCCTGATTAATCACTTATTTGATAAGATGTACAGTCTAGCATCTTCCTTTTGGAACAGAAACAGTTGTGCATGAATACTTGTTTTTAAGAGCTTTGAAATGTCTTAGTGTGGGCAGAATTGATAATTTCCAAAGAGACAACCATTGTTAATCATGTGGCCTCTAAACATGGCAAGATAGACCATTGGTCATTAGAGGACAGAAATTATTTTGAACACATAAGAATTTCCGTACTCATTAATTTATGATTTTTTTTAGGAGTATGATGTTAGGGAGTAAAATTAGCAGGTGAATCAGAAGTTAATTCACCTTCAGTTAGGAATCAGGATTAGTTCACTCACCCACCCCAGCAGAAGGGGAATCTGCTTTCTTCAGTGTCTTAGGTAACTTCCCTCCCCTAACTTTCAACAGCCTACCCAGATAGGACCCTGGTCACCTGTTCTGCAGAACTTGCTCAGTGCTGCAGAGCAGGTCCTTGTGGAAGGGCCACTTTTCGGAGCCTGGGGCTGCACCCCTGTGTGAGGGACTGTGGCTGGAAGAGCTAGACTTCATGCCCTGCCTCATAAGCCACAGCATCCAGAGGCACCTGGCTCACTTTAGTAATCCTTTTCTTTTTAGACTGGTAAGTTTGTGCTGTCGAAATTGGACAGTCCTGAGGTATGAGGTCACTTCAGAGGCTGAAGGCTTTGGTTTGTTCCTTCAGAGGCCAGTTCATTTTGCTTTTTAAAGATTGCCACAGGCCTAACTAATGTCAGAAAGGTAGACTGTTGAGAGAGAGCAAGCACTTGAATAACTATGCCGTGTTCTCACCATACTGTACTAGAAAGTCAAAATGCATGAGCTGAGAGAACCCTTTTCTTTGATGAAGCTTGGTAATTAGGAGGTCTGTCCAACCTGGTCTCTCTAACCTTATGGATTTGGTTTTAGTTCTGCTTGTGCAGACCCAGTTCCAGATAGGCAGTATGTTAGATGTAAGTGCTCCCCATGTTTTGCATGCTTGGTATTTCATAAGGATAATTTATCACAGAGAAGGAAGAGAATGGGAGCCTGTTTATTAGTATTTTCTTTTACCTTGTTTAATCCAGTAATCTTCAGAGAAAAAAATAGTGGAGCCCTAAATGTATTTCTATTTAGAAACTTCGTATAGCATGCATATCATTTACTGTCCACATTTTGAGTGAGCTTTATAAAGATTACAGGGATAGGCCCAGCATTGTTGTGGTTAATAGAAACCTGTTCAGTGAGGTCTCTGGACTGGAAGATCAGCAACACCAGCGGTGACAGTGAAGTATGGCCTTATCGAAAAGAGAATTCATAAGAGGCTGCCCTGGGACACTACACCCCTGTCCTTCTGTGTCCTGACAATGTTATCTGTCCTCTCAGTACGGAGTAGCAAATGTCTGTCATGAGTACAGAAATTAATTTAATGTCACCTGAAGACATGCAATTAATCTTTTAGAGGTTTTCATAATACCTTTACAGAAAGAGTTGCCAGTTTGGCGGATTTGGATTTTGGGGTTTAGAAGAAGATAAGGAAAATTAATTTTTCATCAGGGTTAATACAAGTTAGCAGGGCCACAAAGGCTGAGAAAAATGGTTGGGGAATTTGTCAAGTGTTGTCACTCTAGAATAATGCTGCTTAACGTCTGATAGGTATAATCAAGAGTTGAGATTTCTATAGAGGGGGTTAATCAATTTGCTCGCTAGTGAATGCACATCAGTGATAGCACTTCTTCATGGGGTTTAAGAATGAAAATAAGATTTGATCTGTCAAATTGCAAGAAGCCCTGACAATATCAATAGGTGTTTTTATCTATGTGTTTAAACCATTTGTTATAAGTAAATTTGTCCTGCTAATGTTGGGGGCTCCAGACCTCTTTTTTTTTGTAATGATTAAGCTGATAAAAAGTATTCCCTAAGCTTACTTAATTCAAATAGTGCCTTTTATATATTAAAAAAAAAAAAAAACTCGTCTAAAAAGCGATTTTTATAAGTATTAAAAGATAATCATTTGTGGGAAAAAAATGTTTCTGGTTTGACCTGAGATAACAAAACTTCTTTTCTCTCTCCTGTGCTTTGGAGGAAGTAGAAGATAATTTAAAATGTTGTCCGGACCTAGTGTTGCTTAAAGAGTTAAAAAGCGAACACCACCCTGGAGAAATTCAGTTTCAAAGCAAACATACTTTGTATGAATAGAATGTAGTCTGTCACCCACATACAACACTTACATGCGGACGTTAAGATAACAGCTTTCTAAAATTCAATTTGAATCAACAGTATTTTAAAATTTACTTAAGTACTAGTAACTTTAGGATCTCTTTCAATGCCATAATTATATGCATAATTATAACCTTATAGAAGACTTATAAATAAATGGGTAGATTTAATTTGGATTGGTTCTTAGTCAAATCTTGTCTATGTGTGTGAGTATAGGTATAAAAATATGTAATCAATTTGTTTCTCAGATGTAATCAGTTGAAGAATTTGTTCCTGGTTATTTGTACTACAACATACTGAAATCAAAAGTAAAAATCAGGAAATTGTTTTGGTATATGCAGTAAAAGGAATTGAAAGCGTTGTTTCCAAATTGTTCATGCCATATAAATTGAGCCAAGTGTGAGTCTGGTGCGTTGCAGTTAACTCCTCTCGTGGTGGTGCACTCTGCTTGCTATTTGTTCTAAGAGGTGACATGAAATGGCAGCTGGGATCGTGATGTTTAATCTGAGCATGTTGGGAACCCAGGAGAGGCTGAATGTGACTGTGTGCTGCCCGTGAGTTGGAGTGAATGGTAAAACCCCAGGCGAAAGCACAAGTTGCGAAGTAGGCAGCAAAGTTTGGGCAGAAACGTCACCAGCAATTTCCAGATAGCCAGGTAGCTCGGTGGTGGGTAGCATCTGCGGTATCTGGGTAGTATCAAAACCGGTATTTTTCCTCTCCCCAGCATGGCTGTCGTAATACCTGATTTTGTGGCTAAAACAGGACTTGTCAATTTGCAAGTAATGATCAGGACCACCAAGCTGTATCGATGCCATTCAGAGTAATGCTTGCCTACTTCCTGACAGAGATTGTAGGTATCAATTACAATATGGGCTGAAGTGTACCTTGAAATAAACATCTGTCCATTGGGAAAGGTGAAATGAAAATTTTCTCAAAAACAAAACCACCAGTAAAGTAAAATTTGAATGTGATCCACAGAATCCAAAGGGACAAGTTGTTGAATCGAAGAGTCAATGGGAGAATTTGACCCGTGGGTAGAAGTTGTTCACCTGATCCAAACCACACTCCTGGCCACAACCTAGGGATGTGTATGCTAGTTTACATCCTAGTGTGAACTGGAGTAAAACCCAGAAACTTGAAATTGTTCTGTAGAATTAGCTTTTCCTCATGCTAAGTCAAAAGAGAATAATTGTTCTTTTAATTAGAAAAAAAAAAAACTCATTTTTTTCTTACAAAATGAAACAACCTTTTACTTATATTCAAGCCTTCAGTGCTTAGCATGATCTTCAGAAAAATTCAGAAGCACAGCGTTATAGTAACCCTTCGTTTAATTAAAATGATTTAAGAGAAAAAAAATAAAAATAAAAAAAATTTAAAAAAGTGATATAATTGTTGATCCCGTTTGTTTCAACTCTCGCTGAATATAGTTTCAAATTATGTTAGCGTAACTCCCCTGGTTTTGGAGCCACAAAGATGTTCCAGCGCCTACTGGGTGACTGAAGTTTGTTTAATGGGCACCGTGAGGATAATAATACTTACCTCTCAGGGAGGTGTATTAGGCAGTGCTTGTACTGCTATAAAGAAATACCTGAGACTGGATAATTTATAAAGAGAAGAGGTTTAATTGGCTCAGGGTTCTGCAGGCTTTACAGGAAGCATGGTGCTGGCATCTGCTTGGCTTCTTGGGAGGCATCAGGAAGCTTCCAATCATGGTGGAATGCAGAGTGGGGAGCAGGCGCATTTCACGGCGAAAGCAGGAGCGTGGTGGTGCGGCGGGGGGCGTGCGCCACGCACTCGGAATGGCTAGATCTCTTGTGAACTCAGAGCTTGCTTATCACCAAGGGGATGGCCTAAGCTATTCACAGTCATCTGCCCCTTGATCCAAACACCTCCCACTAACCCCCACCTCCAGCACTGGGGATAACTTCAGCAGAAGGTTTGGGGAGGGACAAAATACCAAAGCTACATCCGTGGGACTGAAGGAAAACAGTGTCTGTACTGACCCTAGTACATTTCTCGTCCTGTTGTAGACAGTCAACGGATGTGAGCTGTGGATTATTTCACTGCCAGTACTAGGTGAATATGTTGAATAATACCAAAACTCTTGATGATTAAGATCCCAGGAGTGCCTTAGAAATTTCCATTATAAAGTTTTATGATATCATTTGTTGCTATATAACAGGGGCCCCAACCTTCCTGGCACCTGGGACTGGTTTCTTGGAAGACAGTTTTTCCACGGACTGGGGTCGGCGGTGGGGAATGGTTTCAGGATGAAATTGTTGCACCTCAAATCATCAGACATTAGAGTCTTATAAGCAGCTATCAACCTGGATCCCTCACATGTGCAGTTCACAGTAAATCCTATGAGGATGGAATGCCTCTGCTGATCTGACAGGAGGCGGAGTTTAGGTGGTAATGCTTGCCCGCCTGCTGCTTACCTCCTGCAGTGCATGCAGCCCAGTCCTAACAGGACACAGTAGTAAGGTAGTGAGGGTTGGGGACCCCTGCTGTATAAGGTACAAAAACTTGTCTTGGATATAAGCAACTCCAGAGCTTACCCAGGCAGGGCTTCTCTCTGGTGAGCAGTTGTGTAGGAAGAGTCTTTTCTTGAAAGTTGGGTGGTCGGCATCACAAGACTCTGTCTGAAGCACCCACTTTCTGTGTCTTGTGATATCTGCCTGCACTGAGGACACTGTGGTGCACATGCCTCCAGGAAGCAAGAGACCATCGAGAGCCAGATCCACTGGGAAGAAAAACCAAGTAGCTGCATCCCAACCTGCCATTGGGACCGAAGACTCTGTCAGTCAGGGGCCAAGAGCTTCCCAAGTAGGGAGGGATGCAGCGGCAGGCCCAGGAAGGCCCACACGGCCCAACGGAATGAGCAGAGGTGGCAGTAGGAGGTGAGGTCTCCGTCTGCAGGGACTGTCTCATCACAGGCCTTATTCCTGTCTTTTCAGGCCATTTCTTAGAAAGTCATCAACAAAGTATGACACCATCACATTAGGACCCTTTCATTAGGTTACAAGATCTACATAAGGAAATTTTAGTTTTTTTGAAACAGATGAGGAAAGGAAAGGCTTTTTGTAATACCCGTATTTCTGAACTTTAAATAGAGATCAAGCCTACTTAAAAAATAAACTTTCCTTCAATGGAAAATAAAAGTTTAGAACTTTATTTTTCAGAGTTCTTATCTGACCTTGATATCACCAGACATAAATTTTCTCCAGTGTCTTTCCCAAAATAACAATGAAGAGAACTTTTTCTTATTTGGGGTATTTATTGACTCAATGTTTATGTTCTTAATTCACAGTGTAAAAATTATCAGATTACTACAGTGTTATTGTTTATCACCCAAATACACATACGCATTGTATACCTTACAACACGCAGATAATAGCATCCTACTTCTGGTGCCAGCTGTTGTTGTTAAAGTTTCCTCTCTAGACCATCTTGTTTCTAGCTTTGGGTTGCCAGGGAAACAGCGGCCAGAGCATTCGTCTTGCCTTCCATCATGTTCTATGAACATTGTTACCTTTAGGCCAAAGGTACTGTCTCCTCTCTGCCATGTGACACTTCATGGTGCTGGGCTGAAAGTTGGCCTTTTATTATCTTAGTGACATGTAGTAAATATGTGTGTATACATATTGACAGTGATTGACAGTGTCTATAATTGACAGTGTCTGTAACCTAGTATTCTGATACCATGATCTCTTTTTAGCACATTCAGAACGACTTAGCTTTAAAAAGTACAATCTAGTATTTACTGATTTACTCAGTAAGTATTTCAGTGCCTTCTGTGTGCATGAGACATTCTGGTATGGTGAACAGAAGAGATTCACTGGGATCTAAACCACTGGCTTCTCTCAAGCACGTACAGGACAGCAAATGCAGTCGGCATCCTTGGAGACCTGGTTAGTTAAGCTACCAGGGAGCTGATTTGGATTACTTAAGTTCATACGACGGAAGTCCTTCTTAGAGAGCACACCTTCCACAGTCCATGCATTTGTCCGCCTTAGTGGAAAGGGTAGAAGTTGGAGAACCACAGTCAGTTAGACTGTTGTGCTGCTGAGTTGTGTGGAGAACTGAGTGGTCTGATGTCCCCTCCACCTCCATGGGCCCTCCTGGGACCTGGAGGCTGGTGTGAAGTGTTCACGCTTGTAAAGAGGAGGAGGTAGCCACTGCAACAGTAGCCACTGAAAATGTTCTCAGTGTACTCAGCTGAACACGTGCATAGTGAATTATGAACACTGTACTCAGCTGAACACGTGCATAGTGAATTATGAATCTCACGCTAAGACTGTACTGTCAGGCCACACTGTTGCAATAGGATTTTGGATAAATTCATAAATGGTCACTGGTTCTCATGAAAGATGAGGGTATGTGGTATATATTTGTAGATTTTAAAACTTTTTAGCATAGAAAATTTCAAGCATGTATAAAACTAGAGAGAATTCACATAGCTGTTTAAGATACAGACTGAAAAATTGTGTACTTAGGATAGGCCCTCCCTGCCTGGTGGGATACCTGCTCACACCTTGGGTAGAAGACCTCATGGAGAAGGTTTAAGAAACACAGACTACCAGCCTGACTTTGGATTGTGCTAGTGGTCTGCCTTTTCACAGTGCTTCCCTTTTTATGTGGGGGTTGGGGGTAGCCCCTGTGAGATAGGAATGACTTCCAGTAAGATCAGCACGTTTCAGGAGATGATAATTCACATGATAGCGTCTTAGAGCGTTAGGTGGGAGAATCCATCTGGCTCAGTCACCCACAGCCCTGGCTGGACGATAGCAGATGTACACAGGGTCCTTTCCTTTGTATAGTATGTTCCCTTGGTTAATTAGGGGGTGTTAAACCAGCCCTGTGCTTCCGGGATGAATCTTACCTGGTCATGAGGTGTGATCCCTTTTCTGTGTTGCTAGATTGAGTCTGCTAATATTCTGTTGGGGACTTTTTCTCATGTATGTTTATGAGGAATATTCTTTCGCAGGTGTCTTTTTTCTTTTGATGCCTTTGGCCTTGTATTAGGGTAATACCAGACCCAAAGAATGAGTGGGAAAGTGCTTCTGCCTCTTCTGTTTTCTGAAAGAGATTGAGTAAGCTTGGTAGTCTTTCTTCCTTAAATATTTGGTAAAACTTACTGGTGAAGCTATTTGGGTCTTTTTCTCTGTGAATGGTTTTTAATAATTCATTGTCTTTACTTCTTAGAGTTCTGTTCATATTTTCTCTTTTTCAGTCAGTTTTGGTGCTTGTGTCTCATGGAATTTGCTCATTTCATGTAAATTGTCTAGTGTGTTGATGTAAAGTTGCTTGTAATGTCCTTTTAATTTCTTAGGGTCCCTTGCGGTGATCCCTCTGTTTTCTTATTTTGGTAATTTATCTTCTCTTCTTTTTTCTTGGTCAGTATCCTTAAAGGAGCAACAGTTTTTTGCTGATCTCAAAATACCAGCTTTTGGTTTCACAGATTTTCTTTTTCTTTTTACCATGCTATTGCTTTTTGCTGTGATCTTTATCATTTTCCTTCCTTCTACTTGGGTTTGATTTCCTTTTTTGAGGAAGGGGGACTAGCTTCTTGAGGTAGAAACTCAAATTATTGATTTTAGATGTTTTTCCTTTTTGATGTAATTGCTTAAGTTGCACTCCCTGAATTTTGATGTGTTTTATTTTTGTTTTCATTGAGTTTAAATATTTTTTGTTCAGTGTTTGTATTGTTATTTTTATTTCTTAGCCTAGCTTCCTAGGGGTTGACCCTACTGCTGCGTAGCTTAGTGGCCAGCCAGCAACTGGGAGGAGCTTGTGCTCACGTCTCTGGACCCTGCACGGCCCCCTGTGGCCAGTTACCTGTGTGTGGGTTGGGGCTTCCCAGGCAGCCATGTGGAGAGAGCCCATCTAGGCGTTCTCCAGCACTTTATGTTCTGGAATTTCCTCATTAGGTTTCTCAGATTTCTGGCTGGTGTGCTGCTTGTTCCAAACTGAACCATGACCGGAGGCCCACAGACCCATGGGCTTCCCTGTGCCTTCCCCTCCGAGGGTGCTGCACGTATGTACCAGTGCTGCTGAGGGACCTAAGGCCTTTCTGGGTTTCGGCCCTGTGCTGATGGAGCTGCCACACACTGCACTGTCCTCACAGCTCAGGAATAAGTGCTTCTCCGTTTGTTTCATTTTCTTTGATTCCCAGAGGCCTCACATGTGTTGGGAAATTTTGTCCAGGTTATACTTGTTTTGGAGAGGGGAGATTTGCAGACTTTTTCATGCCACCTGTTCCTGTATGACATTTTTCATCTCATCTTTTCCTGAGTCCCTGTTACTTTGTGCAGTCTTAGCAGAAGTCTTAGCTACATCCATCTTGCCCCAATCAGTGTTGCTTCTCTTGGCAGATCCCTTTGTTCCATTTGGTCTCCACAAGATACATTTGGTAGGAAAAGTGGGACAAGGATATGTGGGCTGCTTCTGAGCTGGTTGACCAGGTTGCCCTGGAGACCCTGGCACCGCTGAGCACTCTGGGGAGGATTTACTATCCCGTGATTGACACTCCATCCCCATCGATGTTGAGAGTGGGCCTGGTGCTAATAAAAGTCTCCGTCTTCCTTTTCTTTCAAGTCCAAGCATCCATCCTGACATAATTAACCAGGGCAGTGTCTGCCGTCCTTGCCCCCGTTCTCTCCCAGCCTCCAGCTGTTCTTTGGGAGAAACACTACTCAGTATTGAAAGTAGCTGATAGGCACCACTGTAAGACATGTTCATGCTGCCTGGAGGTATGAACAACATCGGTGGTGCGGTTCCAGGGTGTACTTGCTTCTTCATCGGTGAACAGACTGTTAATAAAACACAAAAGATAAGATTCCTGGTATTTCTAAGGTTCTTCATAGAGTAAGTGCGCTTCTTGGAAATCCATGTACTCTGTAGTTGCTCATGGCAATTGTAACTCTCAGCAGAAGGAAGGGAAGTTTCTAGCCAGTATTGTGGGATGCTCTTCGGCTTCAGAACACTGTATTGGAGAGGTCAGAGTATTTGAAGTTCCTGTATCCAGAGGGAGCGGAAGGTGCTGTGATGGGTTTGGAAGACTCAGAGCCACAGCCAGCAGGAGTTGGGCTCGTTGGCTTCTTAGGGTAGGTTGGAATAGGAGTTAAGAGTTTAAAACCACTGCTTATGCACACTGTACATTTTAACAAGAATGCTCTTGAAAATGAATAACGCATGCTGAAAGTGGAAATGCATATTGGATATGAAGTATTTTGAAGGTAACCAGTGTTTCACGGAATTCAACAGCATTTATTTTAATCGCAGACCTCTTATATGAATACAGTAATTAAAGGGGATCTTAGTGTTTGAAATTTCAAATGTCTTGTTAGAACCTGACCATTTTCCAATGAGAATTGTCCTTACTGGCTCTACTGAAATGACAAGTTTTGAGTCACACTTATTTGAAATGGTTTTGCTTCGTGGGTGAACACTGGCTGAGGTGGGCTTCCTAATGCAATGCTGGGGAGGAGCGTTTGGTGGAGCAGACACTGAACAGTGTGCTGCCTTCTTGGTTTCAGCAGGGAGGAGACAGCGATGGCTTTTTTCACCCAGAAGGCCAGCCCCAGCGGCTTCCCCAGCCTCCGGAAGTGGGTCCACAGCCTGCCCGCAAGGTGACACTGACCAGGGGCGGCCTCCAGCAGCCCCCACATCCGCCAGCGGGGCCCCACGCACACTCGCCTGTCCCTCCAGGGATCAAAAGCATCCAAGGAATTCACCCTGCAAAGAAGGTACTGCTTGTTGCCTCGCGCACAGCCCTGGAAATGCGAAGGTCGGCGTGAGGCGGTGTTCAGACACACTCTGATTTGTAGCGCGTGGCACACGATAGTACTCACATTCATAAATGAACCATCATTTCCTTTGTTCTGGCTTTGAAAATGCATTAACATTTTCACCAAAGCCCTTTCGTCTCCTGACTTATTTCACAGAACAAACCCAGAAGAGCACCCACAGTCAACCAGGAGTGTGATTGCTTCCCGCAGCTCTGAACTGTCTACCCAGCAGCATCTGCTGTGCTCTCGGGACAGTGCGTGCTGCTGCGTGTCAGCACGCTTTCCTTCCTCTGTTCACTGACTCACCAGAAATTTTACCAATGTGAAATCAAGTGCGTGCTCATGGCCCCAGTTCAGACAGAGGAAACCCAGGTCTTTGGAGAGGAAGTAACTTGCTCTAGGCCACAGTTCCCAGCTCCTTAATCCTTCCCTTAACTCTGGGGATTGGAAGGAGCTTCTCTGAGTTCAGGCTGTCAGGCAAGAAGCAAGGGTGCTCGCCCTCCCCTTTTCTGTCGGAGTGACCGTCTGTGCACTAGGAGCACATCCTGTCATGTACACAAGTGACGGAGCGCGCTTCCCCTCCCCTGCCAGCGAGGCATCTTCCTGGCTCCCCAGAGTCTTGATCGTTTCTCTTGGTGCAGAAGGCAGTAGCCCCTGTTGGGTGGAGCTATGCAGAGGGAGACCTGGACGCAGCCCTGCTGTGCACTCTGGAGGACAGCAGGTCAGCCGCTCATCCCCCCCTCGTCATGTCGTCACTTAGAAGTAATGTTACTATTAAGACGGTTCTGGCTCCTTTTGAAGTCTAAGTTCGTCTCATCTCATAAACGCTTCATGGTATGAGAGCAGACAGAGTTCTGTTTTGTACTAGAAAACAGCTGTGCAGACAGATTCAGCAGTAACGCCCGCGTTAAACTGGGGGACTCTTGAAAGATTGCTGCGGTCTGGATTTTCTTCCTTCAGGTGTCATCCCTGAATATATGAGGAAAGCCTTAGAAGCACACCCCCCATACATGCACACAAACAGCACACTTGAGTAGAAGCACAACCCCATACACGTTGACACACAGCACACTTGAGTTTCTTCAACTTAAACGTAAACACTCCTGTCAGTGAGGATCGTGATGTTTCCTATCTTATTTAGGCAATTGTGAAGATCTTATAAGAAGGTGCATTTAAAAAAACCTGGTGCTTAGTGTATATAAGTAGGCATTTGTTGGGGATATTATTGTTAATATCATAACTTACTCTAGTTAGAATAGAAGACTAGTTAGTTCCTACTGGTTTCCAGTCAGGGTAACTTGCAACCTTTCATGTACATTTTCCAGTGTGGTTTCTCTTGAAATAACCCCTTGCAACTGTTTTAAAACTCACTTCACGGGTATAGTTTTGCTGCCTTCTGCAGAGTACTAAGCATTGTGGAAGTTTTCTCTTCATTTCCTTTTGTGTGTGTGCACACTCATGTCCTGAGGTTCTATTCTGGTTTCCACCTAACTTTCTGCCTTTTTCTGTGATGGACTGGGAGGCCACTTTTGCATTCTGTCCAAACTCCGGGACACAATTCGGGTAGGCCATCCGGAAACCAAGTGCCACCCATCTCCACCCTGCCTTCTGCACTTCACCGCTGTTCTAGGCTGGAGACTTGGGCACATATGTTCTCTCTGACTTTCTAATCTGGAGAAAGTATGGGAAAGTTCAGCAGTCTCCTCTTTTTGTTTTTGAGACGGAGTCTCAGTCTGTCGCCCAGGCTGGAGTGCAGTGGTGTGATCTCAGCTCACTGCAAGCTCTGCCTCCCAGGTTCTCGCCGTTTTCCTGCCTCAGCCTCCCAAGTAGCTGGGACTACAGGCACCCGCCACGCCCAGCTATTGTTTGTTTGTTTGTTTGTTTGTTTTTTGTATTTTTAGTAGAGATGGGGTTTCACCATGTTAGACAGGATGGTCTTGATCTCCTGACCTCGTGATCCGCCCGTCTCGGCCTCCCAAAGTGCTGGGATTACAGGCTTGAGCCACCTA